>NW_009630876.1:0-12884 GCF_000690535.1 Cariama cristata | reverse complement strand
GACCTGCGCGTGTTAAAGGATGAGGTAAAGCTCTAGGGTGCAGCAGCCATGGCTGTTTAAGAGTACCACGGTGCTTGATTTCGATTAGTATGAGTTTTGCAAATGGAGCTGGTAGAAATGTCTTATTCCCTGTTCTCTCCTTGGCTGCTGATGTATAATGCTGTAAGCTGACTGGTTTGTCATATTCCTAGGAGAGGAGAAAAAAGATTGGTAAGAAAATATCCCAAAATACGTCAGACTGTACTAGGGTAGAAAATGAGCTTCAGTTTGATACGTTGGGTGGAAATGTTCCTTCTCAAAATCTGACTGCTATTACATTTTTGTCTGAATTTGTAAAAAGTGCATAATTTTTATCTTCCTAGGTGACACAACGTCACCTTCGCTACCATCCCAGCAACCTAGCAAAATCCTAGGTACCTTTTTAGCACCGCTGCTTACCTGCTGTGACTCACACGAGAGCTGTTCCACTAGTATTCTTCGCAATCAAAGCTAAAAATAATTCTCTCTAAAGAGACAAAGAAACTGTCAGATAGGAAGAGGTTTTATTAAGCAATGAGAGTTTAGTTTGGTTTGTTGCTTTTTTTTTTTTTTTTAATTTGAGGAAACTTAGAGAAACAGGTTCTTCTTTTGTACACGGTTTTCCTGTGAGCAAATCAATGCATTTAATTTGATTTTGAAATTAATTTGATTGTTGCACAATCCATAATGCCTCAAGTCTAGAAGCAAATCTCATGGAAAGTGACTTCAATCTGAGATTTCAAATCAGTATCCCTAAAATTCAGATGTGAAATCCCTTTCCTAAAAAAGCAAGAGCAGTTTGCTTTGGACCGAATCCAAATTAAGAGGAGGGCTATACATGTTAGTTAGAAGAGGCCGAATGCTGGTACTGTGCTGAAAAGCTGCAAAAATAAGGTGTAGAAATACCCCAAGGAGTGCACTCCATGGCTTGGTAGCCCTACAGGGTAGTCTCTTATATGCGGACATATATTTCATATGCCAGTGCTGGTCATGTATGTTTGCCCAAACACTTGGGCTCTAGCCTCTGTAGCAATGTGCTTCTACATGCCTTGGATGGGGAGGAAGAACAGGGGCAGAAAACTTCTCCTTTTTATTGGATCTCTGCCCTGATTTTTTACAAACGAAGGCAGATCCCAGACACGTTCACACTTTGCGTGACCGGGCAGCGCTATGAGTCCCTCTTGCTGTGTGACTGCATTGTCCACGTTACTCACTGCAGGAGGCCAGAGATGTATTCGCTTATACTGGGACTGGGTTAACCTCCAGGCCAGTCTCTGCTGAAACTTTTCTTTTTCTAAAACACCAGTTATCAAGCTTTTAGCCTTTCATTCACCCTTTGTCCAATTTCTTCTATTCTCCTGTTACTCACAGTAGGGTTTGTTTAGCCCAGCCTATCTATCTAGCCTGTCTAGCCCAGGTAGGAATTTGGGAGCAATTCTTCGCTAGTGTAAACTACCAGGCTTACGTCCATAGATTTGATGGGTACGACAGTTAATTTCAACTGCAGACCTTCCCCTTTGTCTTTTGAAGGGCTTAAGTTTGTTTCAGTTTGGATATACTTGAGAAAAAAATCTTTACAGAACTTTGTAATTTTAGCAGTGATGGTCTGCATAGTTCTGGGTCTTTCTCACACACATTTGTGATTTCGAAGGGAGCTGTATTTAATGAAGATGCCTTAGCAAGGGGCTGCCAACATTTTGACAGCAGTTCCCACAAAAATTTATCCCTTTAACCTGTGATAGACCCTGCTAAACACCTTGAACGGATGAGTTTGAACAAAAGAGAGATTCGCAGATTATAAACCACACGGAGTTTTGATTATGCAGGGTGAGCACCTCTACAACACAACCCACCTTCCCAAAAATCTTGTTTGTTGCTTGTCTTTTGGGGGAAAACCCACTCAAAAAAAAAAAAAAAACAAACCCAAACCAAACCCAAACCAAACACAGCTTTTGTTTTTTCAATTGTAAGATTGTCAGAAGTAGGAAATCCACCATAGCCATTGCTACAGCTTTCTAATGGATTGCCAGAAATGGGAAATCCAACATTAGTACAGCTTGGTAACGGTTATCTATCCTCACATTTCACGTTTTGCATGTCACTTTTAGTCTGAGTTTATGGCTTCAGCTAGTTAATTGGACTTTTTTGTTCGGTAGAGGGAAAAGCCCTCGCTTATCAGACTTCTGTTCCCATGTAGACAGATATTTACAGCCTATGATCTAATTATCACTCTCTCCTTATTAAGCTAAACAGGCTGAGCTACTTGAGAAATCCCTAATCTTATTTATTACCCAGTCATCAAGAGCTGATGTTTGGGAAACTAAAGACATTCTTCTTGTCATGTCTTTGGTGTCTCGATTAAATTTGTCTTCAGGCATGATTTTGTGCTAAACCAATGCTTTTATGGTGGTTCTTCTTTCCCATTAGTTGTTACCACGTTGCCCTCCTGAACGATTCAGTCAGGTTTACTTCCTCCAAGGACAGGTCCTCCTTCTGCTGCAATGAGGCCACTCTGCACAGCTTTCTGTCTACGTACAAGTTGGAGCATCAAAACCGAATCCCTCATCCACATCAAACTTGGTAGGTGTGCATCGCTTCCAGAGCCATCGGCTGTCCGCCCTCCTGTTCCTAGTTCGGAAATTATTTTCATTCAGTAACCTCCAAATTCCCCAAAAGTCCTAAAATTCCTGAAGTGTCACGTGAGGCTGTGATGCTAATGCCGGTGTGCGCCGTTACAACTGAATGGCCTGTTAAATTTGGAAGGCTGTACGATCTGAGTTACACCCCGAGGCTCAGCCCCAGGAGAGGAAGAGCACTAATTCTGTGGTCTCTGTGTTTGTCTTGGGCAGGATGTTGGTTTCCTTGTTCTTAGAGTGAACTTCCCAATAAGCATGGCCTGTCTATCTTGGGCAGTCAGATTGCCGTTTTGAAAGCAGACTTGACTATTTCATAGTTTCTGTTGAGCAATCATCAACGATTTGATCCCATACCGCTCTCCACTGTCTTTGATCAAGTGTAAGTGTCTCATCAGTTATTATTTGCTTCCTAATAACGACTTCTGGCTGTGCAGAGTTCTCGAGACCATTTTCCTGCAGCTTGTGGGACTCTGTTCACCCCCACCACACAAAATACCGCCTTGTCCCCTCGGCTGCCAAGACCATCGCCCTGCCCTCCTCTCGCCATGATTAATTCCTTTCTGCCTTGAATTTGGGTGGACAGTGGTGTTCAGAAAGCATCTTTTGCCCTTCCATTTAATATGGACTTTATCTTAATTTTAACTAGCGGGTGAATTCAGGCAAATGGCAAACAAAGCTGCCATATACTGTGTGTATTTACTCTATTTGTGCATATTTTCTGACACGTTATAGAATGTAACGCTACCATGCAAAGTGCGTAGCGTATACAAAATGGAGAAGAAAGAAAGGGACGAGTGGACAAGAGGGAAAACAAAGGTATTTTCTTTGGAGAGAGTTGTAACACGGGCTCCTTGGAGCTGCCTCCCGCACCCCCTGCGTTGTGCCACAGCCCTGTGCGTGGCAGGGATCACGGCTGTCACTGCCGGGCACAGCCGCGAGATCGCGGCCAAATCGGAGCCGGGATTGCATAGTTTCACATAATTCCATCTCTGGATTTAGGGGAAGAGGGAACAACATGAATATGACATTCCCTTCCTCTTTCTGAGAAGGCAATTACACGGAATTAATCTTTCTTAAGATCTGTCTTAATTGTTTCTGGTTTTCTGCAGTATATTTGTCTGTGTTGCTGGGTTTGGGCTTTTTTCTGAGAAGCTCCCCTTAAATTCCTGACTTGATAATTTCAGACTACTTCAAACAGCAGGTTTTGTCAAACAGCAGTATAAAATTTAACACTGCTAAGGGAATAGTTAGGTATATCTACATATTATGATCATAAATGCATATGATCTTCAGACAGTGAGCATAGAAAACCTTTAATTCAAGACTGCAGATACTTCCTCTTCTCTCAGTGACATTTCAAAGCACAGTGAGCATAGAAAACCTTTAATTCAAGATTGCAGATACTTCGTCTTCTCTCAGTGACATTTCAAAGCCTAACTTAAGCAAAACTCCTCTTTTCTGTGTCATCCCACGCTGATGGTCAGAAACTCCCTACGCAGGTACAGCACTTGATAGTCCAGCGTTGCTGGTGAAGCTTTGAAAACCTACTAACAACTCAAACCCAAGCAGCCCAAGCCTGCTGCACCTCCTAATCACGGTCAATGCGAAGGTTCCTATTACTTTAATAGGTGATGAATCAGGCTCACGAGGAGCAAGTTTGAGTAAAAAACACCTCCATGCAGACATCCACTGTGAGAAGGTGTCTGTATCCCCCCTCTCCCTGATAAGCAAGGGCCATCTGTATGGACCAGTGACAGGGCTGAAGCTGTGGAGCACTCCTCGGTGAGATAAGCCGGTTACCAACGGGTAGAACCGCAACGGGGAAGGGTAGGAACATCCTTGAGTGAATTTAGGATTGCCTTCCCATTGAACTAGTCAGGTTGCAATGCTGGGGAAGCTTGGGAGCGTTTACTTAAAAGGCGATCAATTGGCACAGGAGGCATTTTTCAGGCGCAGGTGTCCCACTGTACTTTACAATCAAATAATTAACGCCCACTGAAAACTAGGAAGACCGTCCCAAGTTTAGAGGTAGGTAAATAAGCATTTGAGATGTTGGTGTGCATCATCCACTGATTTAACGACTGCTATAACAGCAGAACCCATGAGTCCTGAGCAATTAAACCCAAGGAAAAATTATAGAAAGCAGAGTAGATTTATTTTTAAAGTCTCCAAAGAGTAACTGAAAACACTCCTTTGTTAAATACGTCTTGAATTTAAAGCAAGGCAAATAATCCATACTAGTAACAGACTACCTTGGGATCTTTTTGCTTTCTTGTTTCTCCCTCTTGGCAGAATTTGAGCTGATCTCATGCCTTTCAATGAGCTGTCTCCCAGTTGGTAACGGCAACTTCTACTGATTTTCCCCAAAACCCATGTTCAGACTGTTTTATGAAACACTCCAATCATCAGTACTTGTTCTGTAAACTGCATGGTAGAATATACGGTAAGGAAGTAATAGCTTGTTGATGTGAAAAAAAGAAAATCAAGATATTAACTTCTACTCTTCACCAGTTAGTCCTACGACTGGAAAGCTGGTCTGTACGCACGTCAAACAAAACCAGGTTGATATATGACATTAGGACGATGATTTTTTTGTTTGTTTCAGGATCCAAACAGAAGGATTTGTTTCTCCCTTGTGTTTTATTGCCACTTAAATAAGTTGGGAGAAGCTGATGGCATCGCAGCACTGGACCTCTGAGATGACCTCTCAGCGTGCCAGGAGCCCTAGCGCATAGCTCAGCTTTACTTCAAATTGCTCAGCCGGGTGGAAGGCACCAGAGGTTGCGATCGATGGCTTGTTTTGACCGGTTTCTCTCTCGTTTTATCACACCTTTTTTCCCAGCAGTATGACGCAAACCCAAGCAGAGCCGGGGGGTCTGGGGGAGGCGGTGGCTCCCTGCAGCAAACGGCAGTAGGTGCCCAGGCTGTTGTGCTACCCGCACCGCTGAGCCTTCGTTTCTGGGCCCCAGCTGGTGAGAGGCTCCCTATTTTTTCGGTCTCGAAGGGTAAATGGGGAGCTGTGAGCCTGGCAAAATGTACCTGCAAGTATTCAGGGGTGTGTATGTTATGTGCTGGTATCCTATCTTTAGCATTTCAACAGTTAACATTTTAAAAGCTCTGCTGCAAGAAATATTCCCATGTCAAATTCTGTATGAGGAAAAAAAGCCCTTTTTTATAGGCAAAAGTTTTTCATGGATTGGAAGTTGTGGTGCCCAATAATTCTAATTTTGAATGCACAGTCATTTAAATCATGATTTAAGACATAGTTGGATGTTCACTGATTTATATAGTCAATCTTAAGCTTTTTTTGTCCTCCATCTTTTTGCTATTTTCATTTGGAGAAGTTGATTACCATTGCATTAAAACCATAAAAATAGGTCATTTTGCAATCATATGTAGTTTTACGCTACTTCATACTTCTTTCTTGCAAACAGAATCTGTATATATACCATACTAAAATAATCACCTGCTTTAACATACATTTATCCAAACGCTTAATTTTTGCATTCCTAATGTACTGATGATATAATGTCAATCTCCCTACTCAAACTCATGAAGCACCTGTTGTCCATTTCCTTTGCAGCAGAATTTCTTACTTGGCCATTTGATTACTGTGCTTACACTTAACCAGCACTTCATAAATCCCTGGTTCTTTGAAATACGGGTGGTTTTTTTCATCTGACAGCAGAGACAGTCTGCTTCATATGATGATCCACTTGGATCTGCCTCAGAGACTCCCTATCAGTAATCGCTGCTTTTCTCTTCCGACACAAATGCACCCAAACATTTCTTCCCCACTGCAGATATGCTAAAGCACTGCTGACGACAATGGATCTGCCGTACCTTACTCTCATTTCCATTTCTGGCAAATCCAGGCTCTAACATGACAGCAGAACTGGCATTTCTCAGAACCTGTGGTTCGTGAATGTAGATTTTGAAGCAACAATACACCAGCCATGGGATTTCTAAGGCTGTGTGAACTACAAATGCCTTTCACGCTCTCGGGGGGGAGAGACAGGGACGTCCACTGACTCCTTTCTCTTCTCTGCTTAGCTTCAGAAATGTGACAATTACATTGAGATCTGCAATAACAAATGCTATGTACTCTGAACAGCACAACAATTCACCAGTATTATGTAAAGCAGAGCATCAGTAACAGATGTACAGACCAAACAGATACTGTGACATTCAATTTTCATTTCTGTGATGCCTTGGGAAAATTACTCATGTGGAAAGATTAACGCATACAGAAAGACTACAAACCCACACAAATAAGCCTGTCTAATGGAAATGTTGCCACAACCTTACATACTAGATCCCACCTGGGTTGGAGGACTTATCTAATACCCTTCTTAGACTATGGTACTAAGTAATGGCACAAATAGGGTCTGGTTTTCCTCTTGGGTATATTGCTGTAATGCCAGTCTGACTCTGCTAGCATCACCAAACCACACCTGAGAAACCAAGGAGTCAGGTTTATAGATCAGGGATTGCATACGATGATGACAGACAATATCGGGCAACCTCCTCTGGCTTCATTCATACATTAATAAATCAATGGAGATTTATTTTATGATATACACAGCAGTACCAATAAATCTTTGTCCTTTTAAACCCATGTTTATAATTTCAGGCTGGCAAAGCCACGGATTACTCCTGAAAAGCATTTTGAAGTATATCAAAACCATAGTGGGAGAGCATATCCCCTTCCACGTAACAGCAGCTTACTGAACTGCAAATGCTTCCAAAACCAGGAAAAAGCAACTTCTTCCACACAGAGGTAAGAAATAAAGTTTTCATCTATATTAGGGATCTGGCACACTGCAGTCATTTATCTTTTTGTGTTTTACATGTTTATACGTAACAGGGCAGCCTGCCAGCAGCTCCAGCCAAAACCAGCAGCCACGGCTTAGCTCCGAGTGGCCAGGTTTTTTTCTGGAGCAGCACATGAAATAGGTACGTTGGTTTGTCAACATTCAGTTCTAAGTCCGGAGGCACTGCCTACGGCGCTGACCGCCATCAAAACCGTAACAAAACGGAACGGTATGAGAGTGTCACTAGAGCTAGAAAGCAAGGTATTGGGGTTGACAGAGAAGCTCTCCTAATGCTGTCCTGAAGCTGAGGAATCCCATTTGCATTCACATTTTGGCCCTCATCCACCATTCTGGCTATGCAAAGGAAAACCAATTGACTAAGCTTCCAGAATGGCTTTAAAGACTCATACAACATCAAATCCGTTTCCTTTGTCTATGGCAAATATCAGAACATTCAGAATTAAGAATCTCCAGTCAACTCAGCTCTGTCTCCTTGATCCTGTGGGTTTAGTAGGGTTTTCATTACCCCATCCTACCTCTTTGTATAGATGTTTTCTATAGGTGAACTCAATCAGTCTTTTTCACACTGTCGTCTGGGAACCATGCACAATTCATAAGCTGTCAGGAGGCCACTAAAACTCAGTTATCAAACATACATGCATCTTTCCATACATGCAAGCAAGAAAATAAGCAAGTTCATGAAAGGAAACCTAGTAAAGAGATAGTCAAATCTGAACCTAAGGTTTTTTTTCTTCGTAAATGAAAACCAGTATGGGTGCATTACAAGATTCCTTCATTTTATCTGAGGTGGTTATGGACCCCTCGGACCAGAGAGAAGAGCCCTGGACTAAGCGATTGCCAGGGTCCCTTCCAGACCCACGCTCCTGCAGCCACACAACACAGCACGTGCTGGATTCGTGTCACCCTGCGCTCAACATCTACAGCACGGACGTTCCCGCTGAGCTGGGCTCTCCGCGTTATCAGTGGGGAACAGGCCTTGCTAGGACAGCAAGCCTTGTCTGGGCTTTTGAGATTGAAAATGTACTGCTGAGAGAGGCGTTAAATATATACTGCTAAGAGGGGTTAAATCAAAGTACCATTTATCCAGCATTTCCTCAGATTCAATTACGTATAGGACTGTGATTCTGCCTTCCTTCTGCAGAAAAACTCCCACTAGCGTTAATGGGTACTTTTTCCTTAAGCAGATGTACAAGATACAGCTCTTGGATTACATGGAAAAATATACAATTTCAATATAAGTCAAGAGTGTTTGGTTCAGCTCCAAGTGCCTTGTGAGAAGAACAGAACTAAAATTCACCTCGGGGTATCCGAAGAGAACAAATGCAATTTCAAGAGCAAGTACAGGGATCTGCAGTCACAGCAAAACGTGTATTGTGTATTTGTATTGTGCGAGGTTTTGTTCTTTGCTGAGCAGCATGACCTATTTCCCAGCATCATGTGATTTTTGTGTTGGAAGACTCTACTGTAAAGAGGTAGAATTAATTTTCCAGTGGAAAAGATACATATCTGATTTTCCTTAATTCTGCCCAATACAATAGTATAATGTTGCATTTCTTCTTATTTGTTTAAGCTTCATAACCCTTTTGAAAGATACGTTTGTGTAAAGCATATGCCTATACTTATCTGTTGCTGGCAGTATGTAGTTTCATTAAGTTTTTATTCAAAAAAATGTACAAGGCATCAGGAAAATCCAAATTAGATTACACTTGGATTTAATCTGATTTAAAGTCCATCTCCCACCGCAATGGCAGTTAAGCACTTAGGTGTCTAAAGTGCATGAAGGGAATTTAAGCTGCCTTCTGTACCTCCCAACTCACAGTGGTGCCTAAATTTTCTGCTTAAATCTTGCTAAGCTGCCTGAAGTTTTTTCAACTATGTACATGGAGATGAAAATCTAGGGATGTCACCTCTGGCTAAAATGATCTGGCATTCCTAAACCAGGAATTCCTGTGTCCCAGTCTCATAAGCAACCCTCTCTATCAGACTTTCTCAGTTCACTTCTAATGGAGACCAACGCTAGAACTGAGAGAAGAGAGATTAAAAAATATCAAGCTGTAATGGTGACATCTGGAAGGGAACTGTTTATACAAACTCAACAGCTTTTGAAAAGCTGGCCCCTTAAAGTATGCACAGTTAGGCACTCCAAATCAGCAGTCCCTTCTGAAATGCCTGCTATAGATGTATTTTTAGCTTGTGGCTTCTTTATTTCTAGTCATATTTCTTCCAACATACTGGAAATATTTGTAATTATGGTGATAGGACTTTTTTTAATGCTGGTATAACTCAAAAATGTTCAAATGAAAGCTGACTACACTTTCCCAAAGGAAAAAAAAATGGTTTATGTGTTAAGAAATTTCAGATTTAACAGTAATTAATTTTCAGGTACTTGTTAGAAAGCTGTGCTCATAGTACAGGTTTCCGTTCATTTGTCAATACCAACAGCACAACACTACCGAGCACACAACATAGCAGAGAATACTGTAGTAATGATTATAAAGGCAATGTTGAACATTTGGTAAGCTAAGCGGATATTCAGTTAGGTTGGATTTAAAGTATTAACCTCTTCGGGAGATGAATTCTGGCTTTTATGTATCTTTTGTATCACATGCACATTAATGCATCATGTCGGCATGTGTTTTTGGTGAAGACCTCAAATTATTTAGAATTTAGGATAGGATGTGTCAACAGTAGAAAATAACAGCATTATTGCTATGTCATGCTTTCACCTATGTGACCAATGCCGTGTATCTGCACTTGCTGGAGTGCCCCCAAATTTTTGATGAGACCCAATTCAGCGTCAGCTTTAAGTGTCCTTGACCTTTCAGCAGCCGACGTACGTGGTCTGCACAGTACCTGCTGTACAGAGCTGCAAACGGTCGCTTGGCTTCTGCTCGCTCCAGAAGTTCATCAGGGCTTCACTGCGGTTGTTGGGAAGTCATGAGGAGCTGCCTTTGGACCGAGTTGTTGAACGTGACTCAGCCACAGGTCAGTATTGAAAACCAACACGGAAATGGCCTCCAGGGATTTCTAACTAATGGTTTGAGGAGTGAGAATGAGGTTTGGGGAAGGGGGGGCTATAGCAGGTGTGATGGGTACAAAATGGATACATTTCAAAAACTAAGAGAGTTTCTTCAGGTGGAGAGAAAATCTGCTTCTCCTAATTAAACTCACATTTTCAGAAAACCGGACAAGTGAAGATCAATGTAAGAGACTTTCTTTCCAGCAGTCTCTGCCAACCTGTTGGAGTGATCTGAAATAGTTGCTTTCCTGATGCTCTTAAGTAGAGTTCAACCGCTTTGATACGTTAAGTGGGTTCTGCTCAATAGAAAAGGCTAGTAGTGCTTTATTTGGAATCTTGCTTCATGCACATGGCAAACATCGCTTCTGTGGAAGAGCTCATTTTAAGTCTGGGGATGATAATGGATATGTATCAGGACAGTTGCTCTCAGTTTCACTCCAGAGGTAAGGGTCAGCACTTCACAGAGCTCCCTTACCAGCTGAGGAAGATGCGATGCTATTTGCCAGGAAGATGTCAGAGCACAGCTGAGCAGGAAGGTGGAAATGAATTTGTTGGCAAACTTCATAGGCGCTACCTTTTGGGATTTTTTTCATGCTCTCTGTATTGACCATTTTTATTTCCAAACTTAAAATGTATTTTCTTTTCTTTCTCTTTTTCTTTTTTATCTGTCTCATGCTAAAATACCGCATGAATTGCACCATCCTCTCAGATTTTAGTTCTGATCATTTGACTGTTATATGCACAACACCCTCACTGCACACTATAAGCACGTAGGCACTGCAAAGTACGACTGCCGGTGTAGAAAAAAAACCCAGGGCATTTATACTTTGGTGTAGGTAAAATTCAGGTAGACCAGAAACAGGTCAGGCAAGTTTAAGCGTCTTCCTGTAAGTGATGCAATCTGAAAAGTCTTCTGACTGAAGAAATTATGTCATGCTCTATTTCTGCAATCAAACTGTCATAAGCTACTTCTATTAGATCATTTCTTGAAAGAGCTATTTTTTTATTTGGAAACAGGCATGCGAAGTACACTAAAAGCTCACACAGATAAAAAACGGAAGCTGTACTCTTATGCACATCTTTCTGCAAACCCAGAAATTGCAGAAAAATAAGCTGCAGATACCTGGGCGCTACCAGTGTGGAAAATGAAGACAAACCCTTAGAGGAATGCTAAATTGCCTTCATCCTGTCTCAGTTCTGAGCTACGCGAGGGACTGAAATCACCTGCGATGTTCTCCAGGAGGCCACCGAGGCTGCTGTAATTTACGGCAGCCTGCTATAAAGCTACACCAGCACAGGAGACCGGCCAAAGACTTTGTGACTGGCCAAGCTGGCATGGGCTGAGCAGCATTAGAGCAGGCTGCTGAGAACTGCCGGGAAGGCGCTGTGCTGGAGGAGACAGAAGAAAAAGCAGCATACGCACCTGACCTAAGGGCAGAACCTCTGCCTCCTGCTAGAACTCACGTACGACTGGAAACCAGTAGCGAGTTCTGTGATGCTAGTAAAAGCACTGCAATTAAGGGATTTAATGGCACTTCAAGTAAACACAGAACTTAAATAGGTAGACATTACTTGTGTGTACTTTTCTAAACTAGGTTGAGTTATGATGTTCTGAATCTCACATGCTGCAGGCAAAAGAGGGGAACATTTGGAACCTAAATAACTGTTAAAACCACTTTTTTCTACAGGTCTCCTCTAACTGCTGAGGATATTATTTGTTTTACTGTGATGATCCAGAGACCACTGTGACCGCTGTCTTTCCATGTTACTGCCTAACAGTAGTCTCCTCAAAATCTGTGTTCTGGTACCAAATAAAAGGAACTGACTTTCAGAGGGAAGGAACATATGCAAGCTCAAACAAAAAGCTTGAGTTGCAAGCACTCACCATCATGAAAAGTAAACCCAATTATTTAGTGCCAGTCAGGTGTTCGAAGGATAACGCTAGATACTGGGATTTGAAAATGTTGTTCCAATTTTAAAGTTTGGTTTTGGTTTTATAAAAGATTTGTAACTTCCAAGCGTTGACACTTCTTCATGCTGCACCCAAGAAAGGAGAGGAAGACCTCCCTACCCCTACTCATTACCCCCCATAAAAGCCTCACCGAGTTGAACTTCTCCGCCCACCACAAACGTCCCGGCCGCAGCCCCCGCGTGCAGCCCTGTCACACCCTGAGGAGAACGAGTCAGATTCCAAACAAAAACGTTATCTTTCAAGACTTATTCTGAAAAACCGACCAAACCTGTATGCCCTTTAATAAGTTCTGATCTGCTTCTTTACGGTAGGTGTAGGAACACAAAGATATTGTCAGTCTACGGCGTTACGTTTGTTTGAAATCAAACCACCGAGGTGAGATCCTGCTCCTCTCACGAAGAGCC
>NW_009630875.1:0-31107 GCF_000690535.1 Cariama cristata | reverse complement strand
GGCCAACTTCGGACCGACTCTCACAGCAGGGCTAGGGTGTTTTTTCATCTAGAGTCTTTAAACACACACTTATTCCTAGTAAGATCAGTAGTGTAAGTTTTAGTTAAGATTGGACATTTTAGAGCTATTTCATGACAGGGCATTATACATTAGGAAGATGGAGAAAAGCAGTTACATGGATTTTTATTAGTCTGCAGGTAGAGGCTCAGGTAGTTGTACTTTCCTGATGAAATTTGGTGAAGATGATTCAGCTTTCAACAGTGACCCCTTCTGGTGTGCACAAGCAGATTCTCCATACGGCACACATCGTATTGAAACTGTCATTTCTAATATGAAACACTTCGCTTATAAAAATTATTACTTTTTAGTGATGATCTGAGGAGTGTAAGTGGAAAAAAGGAATCTGCCATAAAGGCCTAGCTTCCTTCCTGACCTTGCTTTATTAAGACATCTCCAAGTACTCTTGATTTTTTAAACACTAAATGTCATTTAACCGAGATCAATGCCTCTTAGCAGAGTTGCATTACTTAGAGAATATGAATCGATATTCAGTCCTGTGCTAAACACAGAAAAGACTATAAGTAGGGGTCTTGGGCAATAATACCTGCCAAACAACTTCTTATTTTCTTTCTGAAGGTGAAATACTGAAATTTACATTATTGCAAATCCGTTCCTCCTATCCTCACTTTTGCTTCTTTCTTTCTGAATTAAGAGCACTAACGCCATTTAAAAGTTTAGTGGCTCCTTTCAAGACCATTTGCTTGTAAAGGTCTGTGTTGTAGAGCTTTCATTCTCTACTCCCGCTCTGAGATAGTCTATATTAATTTATCAGGCAGGGGCCTGTACTTTCTAAGCAGAGGTGTTATAATCCTGGTACTGCAATGAGGTTCCAAATAAAAATAACATATGACATAGCCAGAAATTAAAATCCTGAGTAGATTCATTGTTGCTGTGGTCTTCATTTTTGCAGACTGCTAGCTTGTCTTCTAGGCATGCCACCATTTCATTTCACTTAATAAACTTTTAAAATTTGTGCCTTTCTACATGAAAAATTTGTTGTTTCTTCTGGAGTGGTATGAGACACTCTGTCACATCCCTCTGCAAAGTGACAATGTTTCTTCATCAGTACAGATTTGCTTCCTCAGTGTTGTTCTAGCATTTGGTTCTACTTTTTGCTAGTTTGAGTGGTTTTTTTGGTGGGGAGGGAGGGGCTGATCTATTTAGATCTAAGTGTTCCAGTGGGAACACTTCATAGTTTGTGATATTGAGGAGCCGCTTTTTCTTCTACACAATGCAAGACTTGTAAACTCATAAAGCCTAGCAGGACCTGCAATCAATTTAGCTGTTCCCTTGCTCTGAAGCTGAAGCAGCACGACTGTGGTCACTTCCGCCAGGTTCACATCCAACCTGCTCCCACAGACCCCTGGGGCAGAGTCCACACCCTCCCAGAGTGGTTTCTTCTGGGCCTTGGATAACTTCAGAAACTACTCCTGATGTTCAAGCAGGCTCTCCCTTACTGCTGTTTAATGCTGCCATCCTGTCAGCCTGCCCTTCGTGGATGCAGAGAACAGGTATTTCCATGGTAATATCTACCTTTAAGTGACTTGAGTTCACTTGCCTCAGCTGACCATAGTCTTCTTGTAGTCATCACTGCATCTCAGGCTTTATCTCTAGGGGTGACTATTATAACATCTCTGGTTGGGAGATGCAGAGCCAGCCAACAGAACACACCATGGACACAGTAAGCACCCAATCAAAGGAATGGTTGGAGCCGTTGCCTCCTGCTGACTAAGGTGGGTTGGTCATTACAGAAAGAGCTGCTATAGTCCATCCCACATGAAGGATGAACATTTGTCACCATCCTTGAACTCTGCCTCTTTCATGTTTCTGTCTCTGCCTCTCCTGAGTTGCTGTGGCAAGCCAGGCAGACAGTGCCAGTTTTCTCACTTGCTTTTTTTCTCCCTTTCCTGCTGTGAATGCCAGACCCTGTCTTTGAGGTCTGGAGGGTTGTTCTTCTATGACAGCCACAGGAAAAGGCTACAAACATAGCCAAGTGTTTCCAGTGGGAGCAGAAAGGTGTCACAGCTTTGTAGGAGGCCAGGACAGTCCGGGAAGCAGTGAGCAGTCAGTACATCCCGGACGGACAGTTCTTTTAACTCGGGCCAGGGAAGAAGATGCTAATGGGGAACATTGCATAAGACCTCAACAGAAGGTGCTGTCATGGCTCAGCCTAAGGTGGGACAGGAGAACTGAGAAAGCTATGACTGGGTGTCCTGGTTTTGACTAAAACAGGACCAGTTCTCTTTTCAGCAGATTTTCCTTCAGTTAAGTTTCTCCTACATAACTGCACTTTCAGAAGTTGACCACATGTTTTTCAGACAGTGTCTGCTTTTAGAATTGATAATGCTTGATGTTAATAGTTCTTACCAAGTTAATGGTAGGATTGGTATGCAGAAAGGCCCATGTATATACTTATCCCTCTGGGAACCAATGTCACTGCTGTCTCTCTTATGGTCCGCATGTGAAAAGGCGTAAAAGCGTTGCACCTGTTGGAAAGTCTAGATGGGACAGGTGATCAAAAACTGACCAACAAAGTATTCCATCCTGTCATAATCAGTATAAAGCTAGCAGATCACAGGGGTCAGCTCTTCTTCTTTTATGGCTGGCATCACTGTAGGATGCCGTTCATTCTCCTGCCTTCGATCTCAATCCATGTATTCCTAAATCTGGTTGTCGTCTGCTGCTGAGTTCTGTCTGGGACATCCCAGTGCCCACCCTGCCATGTTAGTGGTGCAAGCCACCATGACATGTAACCCCACGATCATCATTGGGAAACTCAGTATTGGCTTTGTATATTTTTTATTATTTCTATTAGTTGTGTTACTAGTAGTATTATACTCTTTTTCATTGTTATTGTTTTATTAAAGTTGGTTTAGTTTTCCAATTCATAAGTCTCTTTTCCTTTTCTCCTTTCCTTTTCCTTCTGGGGAAGGAAAGGGTTAATAGAGAGCATCTGCCATCTGCTTTAAGTGCCAGCCCAGCCTTAAATGGTGACATTGGGCCAGAATAGCCTGAAATGATGCTCCTTGAGACAGGTGATGAAACTGGACAGGGCAGATGAGAAAGGAAGAGCTCTTGATACTCCTCACTCAAACCCACCAGACAAATTATCTATACTGACTGTTCAGGATCTCATTAAGAGTAACTAGTCTGAAGTTTGTGGGAAACAAACTTTCCTCTTTTCTTGCAGTTTTGCCACAAAACTGGGATGGTTGCTCATTGATTAAATTCACTGTGAAAAAGAGAGTATGAATATGGGAATTGATCCCTGTTTCTCAGCTACTGCAGGATTAGCTTTTCCCCAGACTCTTTCAGGATCTAATTTCTCTGCTGGAAAAGAGGAACAGCAGCGTCTGCTGAGGATCCTGTTAAGAACATGCAGCTGCTGCCAAAGGCTGTTAAGTGGCTTACTTATGCATGATAGTCCCTCATGGGCTCTTTGCCATTCACTAAAGTTTATTTCATGACAAAAGTCATGTGGGATGGTACATGTTTCAAATACCAGGAAAACCTCCTGATGCAACCAGTAATTTCACAAATGAATCTGTTTAATCAAAGTATCTAAGATGAAGAAGGTACTTAGGGAGCTTCTCAGGAAAGGGAGACTGACTTCTCATAGCTTCTTATGCTATTCTTAAGTTTGTAAGAGCAGAGGAACTCAAGTCAAGGATGGAAATCACTGAACAAGATATAAGTCACTGAAGTGCTTCGCTGAATCAGATTTTAAGTGTGTACGCAGATGCAGTGGGAACTGTGCATCAGCTGAAATTTGGGCAGAATGGAATTATCACATTCTTAACTGATATCCTGAATAAGGGTCATCTACTGATTTAGTGCTTAAGGCCCTGGTCTGCAAGGTGCCATGTTCCCTATACTCCTACATAAATATCCTTTATAGATGTTTAAAGGGTTTGAGGTGTTGGTTTTTTTCCCAACTAAAGGTATCTGGCAAAGTTACTAATTTCTTTACCCTCCCTTAATTCTATAGTTGTCATTGTTATTGCAAGATTGCATGTTTCTTTCTTATAACCCTTATGCAGACAGACTTCTGAATGTTCTCCAGCCAGAAAAGCCCTCTCTCCCTGCACTTGCCTGACATTAGCACTCCGGAGTGCACAAAGGCATGAGTCCTTGTGGCATTGCATCTGCACCCTGACACTGCTTCACTGAACCTTGTCAGCGCCACTCCCATTGCCTTGTGCAGCTTGGCAAGGGTCGCAGCATGAACCAATAACATAACCATACCTTGGAGATTACTTCAGATTTAATCAGATGCATAGATAAGACTGAACTGCTGTGGGAACCTGTGGGCCCGCAGATTCCTTGGCAGAGTATGAGGCAGTTGACCTCAACCAGATTGTTGTGTACGTGTGAGAAAGTGCAAGACAACGAACTTGGATAGTTGTTATGCTGATGTGCAAAACATGCAGAAGAACGAGAAGCAGAATATGTGGATGTGCAGGAGTGAAGAGCCAATGGACTTAAAGGACAAGGAGCCCGGACCAATGGGGGGAAGACAAGTATGAGAAAGAATATTATAAAAGTTTGGAAATAATGAATAAAATAACACACACACTTTCTTGCACCAGATTCTTCTTGTGTCCGTCTCAACAACGACAAACTGCCTGCCTGTATAAAACCAAAAACCTTTGGATAGGACTATGCCAGAACTTGTAAAGGGACACCAGATTGCTCTTTGACAAACACTGTCACATGGAGCTCTTTGGAGAAGAAATCTGTTCCTTCCAAAAAGTCGGAAAGACTGTTATCAAATCCAGCACTTCAAAGCCATAGCCTTCTTGCACTATTTGGCCATGCATTTTCATTTCACAGCTCTCCCGTGCACTTTGTAATTTGTATTAACCGCTTCTGAGCTCAGTGATGCAGAACTAATTTCATGCAAGAGGATTGAAGAAGCCCAGCTTGTTTCGACCAGCAAAAAAGGGCTTCAAGAAAGGATGTGATTCTCTCAGAATACAGCAGAGTAAACACTGGGGAAGGATAAGGATTATTTAAGCTAATGGATGATGTTGTGAGCTACTATGGCAGTCTGTTTGCAGACTTCTGGAAAAACATCCCTATAGATCTTCATATTCCTTTCACAGCTGGATAGATTTCTTTGTCAACATGGGGTTAGAAATCATTCCCTCTCCTTTTATTTCTCTCTCTCAAATGGAAGATTTCAGTCCTCTATGCAGTTTTGCAGCAGGTGGCCAATGCAAAAAATTGAACAATTGTGGAATTAAGAGAATGATTAAACCAAGTATCCTGCTACTAATTCATTTCGTGAATCAGATGTGAAGAACTTTTTCATTCATGGAATTTTGTAGCACACTTATGTCACCAGTACATATGTTCCTACTGCTTTCGTGCCTCTGGGAAGCCACAGTGATCTTCTGCTTCATACCAAAATCTTTGTATGACAGAGAGCTACAGGCTGTGCAGCCCAGAGGGAAGTGAACTCCAGAATAACTCACAGGCAGGAGACAACGGCTGTTTGTGATGGCTCCCATCACCCCGCTGCAGGACAGGACAGAGCTGGGCATGCAGAGAGGCTCTGAAGTGAGCTGGGTGCTGGCTGCAGTGGCCCCAATTGCCCACCTTTCCCTGGTGGTCAGGGGTGAAGGTTGCTCATCTGTCCTTCTGCCAGCATGGTTCCCCTTTTGCATGTGATGTTCCAGGATGGGTACCACATTCCTCCCCCAAAACTTACAGGGTTTAGAAAAGGCTGTGTTACCCATATAGCTGCCCACTTCACTATTGTACCAGTCAGTCAAAGATCTCTGAGATGCAGAATTGCAAGACAGACAGTGCTTCATTTACAGCTGAGCTGAGCAGCAACCCTTACAGAAATGGTGCCATACGTAGTAATTCCAGTTCTGGCTGACTTCTGCTGCCAAGGAGTCGTCCTTCAGTCAACAGGGTGGCTTGGCCAGGACCATACTGAAGCAGAGCCACGAGCAGAGCAGTTCCTAGCTCCCTGTGGGGTTGGTAGCATTGTGCCACACCCACGGCTTTCTGTGGCGATGGTAAGAGAGGCTCCTGGGTTCGCCGAGTTAATGATATTACACACAACAGACAACATTAAGAACACAAGTATAGATTTACCCACAGGTGTACAATATGTGTCTCAGAGGAGAGAAATGGCACCCTCCTGCTAAGCAAGAACAGTAAGTGCTGAAAAAGCAATCCATTTCACTGCTAACAAACTCTCTGGAACAGTCCTTATAAGAAATCAAATCTACCTTCTCTATCAATGTCAGACTAATCATCGGACAAGAACTTGTCTTCTTTTTGTATTTTTTCTCTGCAAATGCCCCCTGTCCGCACTTGTTTGCTGATTCTTGCTATAGATGATGTCATAATACCTAATTTACATACAGATTAAAAATTACCTTGAAGCTTATTTACCCCTTGATGAGGAAAGGCAGTGGAACACCATACAGAGATATAGGTTCCATTAAGCCCATGTCATATTAAATATTAGAACTGAAAATTTTGGAGTTTAGTGTTGCTGGGTCAATATCACAAACTGGACTTTGGAAAACTGCTGTTTTCATAGCAGTTCAGGTACAAAGTATTATTCCAGATACTAATAGCCACTACTCAACTGTTGCTGTTTACTTTAGTGTTTAAAACTGATTAGGCTTGCTCTGGTTATCAAAAATTACTCAGTTTGTTCTTGTGCCTCATTGCATTATCTTCAGCACATTTTACAAAACTTTTCTCTCCCCCTCCCAGTCTCAGACATTGTCAGCCCAATGTGCTTTCAGATCTGGTACCATGAAAATAGCCCTCCCTCCCTTGCTCTCTCAACTTTGTCTCTCAACTTCAGTTTCTGTATCAGGACACTTCATCTTGATCCCCAGAGGACATTAGTTAACAAGGAGAGCTGCAAAAGCCTGCCACAGCCAGCCTCCCAGTGTAATTCAGTAATGACGGTAAATGCTTTTTTCCAAAGACATGCATACGGTTGAACACCCAGCTATCATCATGTCTTCAGTAATGCATTCTCTCCATAGTAAACAAGAACTAGAGAAGGAAAAATAACATGTAACAATGTTAATTAATAAAATCTTTCCTTCTTCTTTAGTTTCCTCAGGAAATCATTGAACTTTTCTGTATTAATTTACTGAGGTCTTCATATCTTCTAACATGCATTATGCTTCATTATTACAAAATATTACAGATCTTTTATCATCTCTGACTTGTTTTCAGTTTAACAAGAATAATAAAGGCAGCAATTGCTGAGAATGAGACAGGCATACACAGCGTTCCTAAGCTTACTAATTTTCTTTACGCCTCATGTATTATTGAAACGAAACAGTCAGCTGAAATACGTCTTCACTAATCTTTTTTCTGTCCTTTCTCAGAAGAGCACAATGCATATTTTCCTTTTCTGAGGAACCTTGCAAGTGGAGCATGAACTTAGTCTTTGCAAATGCATTTCAGGTATTGAAGAGATTGCCAGGGTGCCGCTGGGCAGTGGCTCTGTCAGAAAGCAGAGCCCAAGGCCTTGACTGGGACACATGGCAGCAACCTCCCCCTGACAAGAGCCAGCCCTGCTGTCCTCAAGCACAGGCAACCACACCGCTTGCTGGATTAAGAACATGGGTTATGCTCAGTTTTGGTATACAGGTGAAGTGCATGTCAGGGGACTTCTAGCCGTTTTCACTCCTCTGTAACTTTAGGTCTAGGCTGTGATGGCTAGTGAAAGAAGGGTACTCATAACCTTCACAAAAACCAAAAACTCATGTTGGAGACATTTGTCTGTCTGATTGCACAGCCCTATAGCCATGGCTGAGCATCCACAGTTCAACACTTAATCCAATATTCACTTTTTTAATGAAACGACACCTCCTTCACAGCTAGATCAGGTGTAAGACCTCGAATCAAAAAAACATTGGATGAGAAAAGACATACTGCCAACCTAAGTGCTCATTATTGTGTTAAAAAGAAGACCTAACCTAAAACTTCAGGAAAAAGCAGCTTTAACAATTGGTATGTGTTCCTTGACAAGAATGTCTTTTAAGAGTGGCATATAATGGGTCCTCTAGCATGTGTAAAAAGGTAAGTTTAGAGCATCCTTAAACCCCAAGGCATTGCCTGAGTCTGTAAGCTTGAAGCCCTTGCAACCATTGGACTAAATCAAATAAGGAGAAAGAGGACAGGAAAAGGCACATGAGTATTGTAAAATGCCTCTGTAGAGGACTCTCCAAGATCCCAGAGTGGCTGCAGTTAGAGCTCACTCAGTGCTAATGGGGTGCCTGAAGTAGCATCACTTTTCTGGGAAGCAGGAGTAATGGCAGCACAGCCTCATCCCTTCCTGGCTCTGAAGGCATAAGCAGGCGGAGCAGCTCTCACCATGCTCTCTCCCTTGCTTCTCAGTCAGCAATAACCTCCTCTCCTGGCTTGTCTTCTCCCCCACCACAGCCTACCCAGGGCTCTGAAAATCTGCACCATGCTTGCCACCATGGAATGAGAGGCACCACAGTAGAGAGAACGGGAGAGGTATTAAACAGTTTTCATTTTTAAAAAAGTTGCTGCTATTTGTTGTTATGGTTCGCAAACATTGCTGAAAAAAGGGCAAGTATCTAACACAGAAGACACAGTACACAAAAAGGCAGGGTTGGCTACACCACATAAATTTTTCTTCTTTCTCTGTAAAACGGAAGGTATAAAAAAAAAATTGCACCTTGCCCCTTCAACACAGTATTGAAACCTTAAGTTGTGTCAAGAAGTGATGTGCAAGGCCAAATTACTAGTTTCATCAAAATCCTACCACAGAATAACCTTTTTGTAAAATGAATACAGCCCCTGCACTGTTACCCCTTCACTCCTCTGTTCATTTTGACATATATGATTTAATTTTTTAAGACCAGTCACCATGGATCCATTGTGAGAGAGACAAGGGACAGATTCCATGTAGAAATCACCATTTTTTGCCGCAGTAGTTTTTCTCAGTTTTCTGATCTCTGATTTCAAAAGAAAGGCCACAAGCTTTAATTTTTTCTAAGTCTTTCTTTCCAGTGATCGCAGTTTCATTACATCCTCTTACTGTATCTTGCACAATTTGATGGATGTTTTAAGTACAGGAAGGCCATATATGAGTAAAGGAAACAAAAGGAAAATGCGCAAATGTGAATAAAGTAGATCCTGAGTTAGATTGTTTTCTTAAAGAAACCTATAAATGCTTAAGTTGCAACATGATTCCTTGTAGTTATTCCAAAATCCTTGCTTTCCTGAGCTAAATGTATTTTCAATTTGTGATGACCTTACACATTCATCTGATAGCTGGGGGGTGGGGGGGGGGAGGTCCCATCTTGATAACATTGATATAATTCTGAATATTGGTTTAAACGTCCTACAAATTTTACCCAGACAAAACCACTCCTTCCAGTGAGACCAACATTCTACCCTGTTTCTTTTTTTCATTGTAAATACCAGTTTTCTTCCCAAATGATATAACCATACCCATACTTATCCTATAACCACACAGGAAGAAACTTTAATTGGAGGTAAGCGTGCATCCTATGAAAACTGTGTGTTCCACACTGTGTGTGTATGTATTCCTGCAGCTTGGTACACCCCTACTGCACTCATAACACTGTATCATCCTGATATCCATAGATGCACTGCGCTGGCAGGACTCTGAGAAGTCTCCCTGGAGTTCATCTGTGACTGGCCTCTCTTACATAGGG
Source organism: Cariama cristata (assembly GCF_000690535.1). Lineage (NCBI taxonomy): Eukaryota > Metazoa > Chordata > Aves > Cariamiformes > Cariamidae > Cariama > Cariama cristata. Next base: position 21,346 of record NW_009630875.1, on the reverse strand, counting down.
TGATTTGGCACACATATTGTCTAACCTTTAGACAACCCATACAAATCATGGTCTTAAACACAAAGAAGTCAGATGTTTAAAAGGCCTGCAGAGAAAAAAAAATAAAAATCCAGGCTATCTGTGGAAGCACCGTGAATCTTGCATGCCTGGTAGTATGACAAATATAGATATGAATCTTAGGATGTTGTTTTTCCTTTGTATTTCACGACTGGGATGCTGCCCTTTACAGCTAGGCACATACTCACCAATTCAAGAAATTGGCCAAATAGGTCAGTGAGCAAATAAGTGAAGGAGCTCCTAACTCACAGCCTGTGTGTGCAAGCAGTTAAGGAAAAAGGATTACAAATAAGGAAGAACAAGCTTTGAATTTACTTGAACTGCTGTTAGACAGGAATAAAAGAAGGAGTGCTCCAATGCTTATCACTTAGGGACAGACTCAGTGGCTGACTTGGGTGTCCACAGATTGAGTGGAGTTACCCCCTGGGCAATGATGATGTGGTTCTCCAGACAGCATCCTTGCTGCCCGAAACCCTCTGCTTACCACATGGATTATTATTGCCTGCTCCATCCTGAGCCTCAAACTGACAGTATCATGAGGACCATACATGTTTCACTACTGATGGTGCATATTTTGTAGATGAGACAATACTGTGATTTTTTGATGTTAGTGTCTCTGTAGCTTTTCCTTAAATGGGTAAACATGATTTTTTTTTTTCCCTGAGTAAATTAGGTATTAGTTTATGACACAAAACTTCAGCTTTTTAAAAGCTATGTCTTAGAATTGTTCTGTTTTATTCCCATCTGTTTATCTGTGAAACAACTAAGGGACTTGTCCCCCAGACCTTTTTCTCCACTTTGGGTGAGGGGAAGATGAGAGTTATTGCAACAGCTGCAAGAGCCTTTGAAAGGGAAACTTTCAGTATACCTTGGGCACTAAACTACCGTTGCCTTGGAAAATGTCTCCCTTAATGACATGCTTTGGCATCTGTTTTAATTTTGGTTGCGTTGATATAGCAGAGAGGATTTTGTTTCCCTTCATTATTGTTTTCTCTAGGGAGTTTCCACAGAATATATACAACTCTTATATCTTTCTCTTACAATACCTGTGAGATGGATAATAATAGCAGCTCCTGTATTCTTTCTATACCTGTAGTCAGATCTATTAAGAATAGCTTTGTTTAGACTTTGAGAAAACAAAATTATTTTTTTTTACTGCCATCCTGAGGAACTGGTTATTTCTCTGCAACATGTTGTGATACTGCCTTCAGTCACATCACTCTGGAAATTGCCCATGTGTTTTTTCTGTATTATATTAAGATGTAAGAAGATTAAAGTTATATATTTCATTTAAGGTGATGTTTAGTTTCAGATGTTCCTAATCCAGAGTGTTTATGCCCAATTAGATACTCAGGAGGGCTTATCATTTAAAGTTCTTTCAACTGGTATCAGAAGAGTAACGTTCACTATTTAGAACTAGCTAAACTTAAAGCCTAAGCCATTGCAAGTCATTTGAACTGTGAATCACAGTCTCCATGACTCGAAGTTTCCAGATGTACAAGTACTGAGTTCTCCTTCAGAGCTTTCTGAAAGAAAGGGATGTGCATTTCATAGCTATATACAAGTCTGCATCAAAAATAGAAAGGCAGGAACGGTACTGAATGGTACTAGTATTCAGTGCCATGCCTTTGGTCTAAATATACACAAATAAACAAGCCATGCCTCTAGATATTGCCTAAATGAAGCAGACAACTGATGCAACTGCATAATAACCATGTGATCCTAGCTGGCCTTCTGTCCACATAAAATAGGATTTAAAAACAATATTTAAAGATGACTGAGTTGTAATAAATCCTAATACCTTTTAAAAATACAAAATTTCATCCACATTTCCTTTTTTTTCCCTTTCATTCTCTTAACTGTTTTGGGGATTGTTGATCTGAACTTGGATGAGACATACCTGGCATTTCTTTTGCATGTGTGTACAGCTTTTGTGTCCTCTTTCAGATGTCTGTCTTCCTTAATTATTTCAGTCACACCAAGGGCTGAACAGATGAGAACCATGCTATATTTTTAGCTCTGCTCCCCACCTTACTTCAACAAGACTCCTTTTCAACACAAACAAAACCAGGATCTGGTCTCAAGGTAGGCAAGAAGAAACCCTGGATTCAAGAATACTGTTTCAAGAGCATTGCCTTTAATCCCTGCTACCTCCTATAGAGACCAGCATGAGCATGAGGCCAAATTAGCTTCCTTATGCCAAAATAGACAGGCATGTTGCATTACTTCTGTCTTAGAGAAAGATTAAGCTCATTGTAGTCAAAGCAGAGGTCTGTGACACCTAGAAACTGAGTGCACTACTTAGGGTATAACTAACATTAGCTTGCCTTGAACTCAATATAAATGTACTCAAATGTGTAACCAATAGCAGCATATAAGTATTTTGTTCCACTGTGATAGCATAGCCATACACAATGCACAAGCATTTTACATACGTGTCTAAGCAATGTGACCACCACCAGGGGAAACAAGTATACATATAGATGCACACAAGCATCCAACCAAGAAAACATTGGCAAAAGGCAAGATAAATACAAAAGACTGCAGCAGGCAGGACAACCTGCTGAGTACAAATCAAGGATGACTGACAAAACCAGAACCGAGGTAGGCAGTAAGAGAAGCAAATGAGATCCCTCTTTCAGGAGATGAGCAAAGGGCACATAAACATCATGCACGGAGAGGAAAGACAGAGAAGGAAGAGGACAGACCTGCACATGATCAGACTTTCCTTGTCGAAGAGTTCTCAAGCCTGACTGCTTCCACCTCCGTGACCAAGGCCACCAAGGACTCAGCCATCAGCCCTGACTTCATGGCATCAGCTTTGTGGTACCACATCACAGAGGTGATTTAGGATAGCAGTCTTAAGGACAAACTATTTTACGTATGTAGTGATGATTAATATTGTGTATGTACTAACTGTTAGCACAAATGAGTTGTTAATGAACGAATTTAATAAAGACTTTTGAGTTTAAAATTGGCCTGCTTTATCAGTCTGCTAAAAACTCCAATCATAATGATCTCTAGTTCCCTATATGTAAACGTTTATTTAGTTGCAAGATTACCCTCTTTCTAGCTTTACTGATCACAAAGTAAAAATATGAACAATTATATTTTACGGGTGCCAAGGTCCTTGATTATAAAGTTTAAGTCATCCTTGCTGTGAGCGTACTGTGCCTGAATCCTACCAGAACATGTGCCTCTTTCTCAGCAAAAAGGGTCAAATAGGGGCAATTCACATAGTAGTGTGAGCATCTTAGTGATCAGGAAGTGCCAGGCTGACTGAAGCTTGTGCTGTAACTACTGCAGATAAATAAACATATAACTTTTCAGCGTAATCTGACTGCTGAAATGTTCTTTGCAGGACATGTCCTTCTCTGGTGCAAGTTGGCCAAGCACCATGGCAGCCCATCAGACCCAGCTGAGATACTGGTCCCACCCATGAAAGCTAATGCTTTGCAATTTGACCACCTGTCAAATACTTGCTAGCAAAACATACTTCCTGAAAATTTTAGCAACTAGTCTTCCATCTGTCTGTGTCATTTTTTAAGGTGTCACTGCTTATGTATCTAGTCTGGAATCTCCCACTGATGTCAACACATATTTGACATCATTTTTAATCACCTCTAATTTTGCAAAAGCACAGTCTTCAGCAACCCTACAGTTTCACAAGAGATGTGTGCATCTTGCTGTCCTTTGCTTCACAGATATAACTAGACTTTCACCTCTTCCTGTTCCACTGTGATTTGTCTGAAGACTTTTTTAACTTATGTTCATAAACCTCAAATGGAAATAGTAGTGACTGATTACAGCAGCCTTGTGTTTAATCAGCAGTGCTGCCCATTTGCAAAAAGCATTTGATTTGCATATTCTTTAGTCAGATGTCACATCTTCTTCAATCTGATACCAGAAGGATATAACCTTGTCTATCTATCTGCAGCAAATGCCATTGTTACTACATTTCTGCAGCTGATGCTGTTACTGAAAGCCGCCTCTGCCTGAATGCTGGGCTTACAATTTTTCTGTGTTTACCTGAAATATTGGTCAAGCACGCCTCTAACACTGCGTACAATTGATTTTTTTTGTCATTTTCGTTTTAAAAGATATAAAAATTAAAATTGTACTCCACTAGGTATTAGGAAGTTGGTAATATCTTAAAATATTTAATAATGCACTCAAAGTTTAATTAAAAGTACCCCTGTCACTTTGCAGGCTGAAATCGAACAACATTATAAAAGACGCCCAAATCAGGTTTGTGTGAAGTAAAGATTAGAACCAGTTATGCAATACTAGGCAAAAGAGTGTTTGAGTTTATAAGCTGATTAAACTGCTCCCTTGCTCTGACTAAAGTGCCTTGGTTGTCCCACTTCAGACTCCATTGGTAGTGCAGACAATTTTCAATTCCTAAAATACGTATTAGTATATGTAATGCCATTAGGAACACACTTAACTTCTCCGAGCATAAATTAATCATAATTTCTGTGAGATTCGGTAGGTGCTTGCAGATCTAAAGCTTGTGATACACGTGACATTTTGTCTAGTCCTCAGTAGCAGTGGGAGTTAGGGCCTGACTAGGATTCCTCCCTACTGGCTTGTTAAAGCTTCCTCTGCTCTTTCCTACAATCCTGTGCAATGGAGAAAGCCTAGGCAATAACAGTAACTCATTTATATCCCTGAGGATTCACATATGCTCTTTCAAATCTCATCATATGCTAGGGTAGGCAACAGAGTCCCTGCGAGGTACTTCCTCTGTTCCCAGGCATAGCAGGTCTCAGACCAGCCTGCTCCATTACCTACTACATTTTCTGGGTTTATACACATCATTAAAATGGCTTAATTTTTTCAGTTTACAGATTTACCACACCATTCTGCCATATAAGAAATACTTTACTTGCTATATAGCTTATATAAAATCACCCTTAAAACAAGCCAGCTTGAAGTGAAAGAAAAAGTAGTATCATAACTTCTAACACAGTACCATTACAAATGTTGTTAATAAAGTAAACAAGTGGAGTTGGGGCAGGGAGTTGTTAGAGCAGATACTGAATGTGTCTGCATCATGATCATACTTAGATTCCTTACATTTCAGATTTCATGCATTAGAGAAAACCTCCTGATGGACAAGCTTCCTGCTCACAGCCAGCTCTAGTAGTTTCTTTGGGCATGGAAATGTTCCGTTATTGGACTACAAGAGCTCCACTCTGTCTGTTTACACAACTTTTTGACTCCTTGATGTCAAGTAAAACTTCTTCCTCCCACCTAGGTGACTAAAGGTGCTGCTTTAATAGAGTGAGGAGTCTTCATGTGTTAAGCACAATATTTAACACCATTTGCACACTGACAAAATGCTCAACAGAAATATTTGAGTGGGAAAATGCAAGTGGCTCATTACCGGCTCTTGACTGAGATTAGACATGACCATAATTAATCACTGCAGATGGCATTAAGCTTTGTGTGGCTGACCTCCACAATCTTTGAGAGAGCATAACAATTACAAAATGTAGATAACAACATGGTGCAGCTTCCTCTCTTATTTGTGTTCTGCATCTTTAGCACTGTTTACAATTTCATATTCTTTCTTCTATCAACAAAATAACTTAATTGGCTTTTACATGTGTCCTGTTTGTATAAGATCATTTTTCTGATATGCATATCAAGATTGGATTCACGCTTTACATGAAAATACCTGGATGACCTCTCATTAATATGGCTGTAGAGCTTATGGAGCAAGGGTTGTCAGAGTCAGGATGGTCAAGGATACTAATTATCAGATATACCACGCCTCATCATGAGAGATCAAATCCAGCAATCTTCAGACCTATAGCACACAAAACTCAATTATGTCTGAAGTTGTAAGTGGCAATCAAAGAACTAGTGAGTTTGTACCATCCCCAAAGATGCTGTTAACAGACTGCAGCTGTAACACACTGGAAAACAGGCCAAGAGGGACTTACCTCACTTTATTCAATAACTTTCTAAATGTCACTATGTTGCAGAAATTCTTGGATTTTTGAATGAACTAAAATAACTCTGTCTATTCCCTGTCAGACATGCAGAGGTCAGGTAACATAGTGGTGGGTTTTTGGTCTTTATTTTGAATATACATTCTGAAAGATGCTCTAGAAATTGAACTTTTATCTTCAGAAGAGATTTGGGAATAAGTATGTCTCAACATTGTTTGAAATGTTATCTCAGAGTGAAAGCACATAGTTTGGTCACAGTCATGTGTCTTCCCATTATTGGTGGTGTTCCTCTCGTGGCCATGGATGCTGGTGTTTGACACCTAGCCGTTGGAAAATCATGCTAGGCCACATGCTAGGCGACTAAAATCTATTCACAGATAGCACCAAAGGAGCAGATGATAACAAATGGAACACTTCTGGTCATTCTGCCTGGAGCCCTGAAGGTCAGTAGGACTCCACCTACTCCACGACAGACTGGAAATCTCTGCACATCAAATTACGGTGACCCTTGTACAGAGAGCCTGGCACCAGCCTCCCGCACTGTACAGGGGACATCACATAAAACCACTGTGTTTCTTCTAAATTACCTTGTTGTCACAGACATTTCAAGCATATGAGAGCTGCTAAAGTGCAAGTGTACTTTACATAATGACATCTATGAACTTCTGTGGCAGAGATGCTTGTTCTCTGCTGTCATTTGTCCTGCTGCACATGATCTCCCATGGCATCTGCACCCTAATTACAAACACAGATTCAAACAACTGACAGTGGTAATGTTACTGAACGTACCTTTGATAGATAAGTATCTTGACTTCTGTGTATTCAAAAAAAGCACTACAATTAAAAAGTGTCTGCTTATTGTAAGGGAATTTGAGCAGGTAGAAAAGATGTTGGTCCTGGAAATGTTCTGGGGCTTGCTAGCAAAAAAGAATCCAAAAGAATGCCTTTTTGTTCTTCCCTAGGTGAAAAGCATGCTGCAAACAACAGGTCAAACCATATGTTTCCCTGCTTCTTTAGTTGCACTGCAGCACAAGACAGAGTGTACTCAAATTTCCCAAGCCTTGAAACAGACACCAGGAGCCCACCAAAGCTGTTCTGTCACTCCTTTCCTCAGCTGGACAGGGGAGAGAAAACATAATGAAAGGCTTGTGGGTCAAGACAAGGACAGGGAGAGATCACTCAACAATCACCGTCACGGGCAAAACAGACTTGACTTGGGAAAAATTAGTTCAATTTATTACCAATCAAATCAGAGCAGGATAATGAGAAATAAAAGCAAATATTAAAAGAACACCTTCCCCTCATCCCTCCCTTCTTCACAGGCTCAACTTTACTCCCAATTTTCTCTCCCTCCTCCCCTCGAGTGACACAGGGGGACAGGGAATGGGGGTTGTGGGGAGTCCATCACCCACTGTCTCTGCCACTTCTTCCTTCTCAGGGGAGAGACTCCTCACCCTCTGCCCCTGCTCCAGTCTGGGGTCCCTCCCACAGCAGACAGTCCTCCACAGACTTCTCCAACGTGAGTCCTTCCCATGGGCTGCAGTTCTCCACAAACCGCTCCAGCCTGGGTTCCTCACCATGGGCTGCACCACAGGCTGGTGGGGAATCTCTGCTCCGGGCCTTCAGCACCTCCTCCTTCTGCTGCACTGACCTTGGTGTCTGCAGGCATGTTCCTCTCACATATTCTCACACCTCTCTCCTGCTGCAGTTGCTGTTTGTTTATTTTCCCCCTTCTTGACTCTGTTATCCCAGAGGCGCTAACAGCATGGCTGATCGGGTCGCCCTTGGCCAGCGGTAGGTCCGTCTTGGAGCCAGCTGGCATTGGCTCCATTGGACATAGGGGAAACTTCTGGCAGCTTCTCACAGAAGCCACCCCTGTAGCCCCCCCACTACCAAAACCTTGCCACACAAACCCAATACAGCCTGCCATAAAGAGCTGCCACTTACCCATCTCCCTTTATGTACCTCTTAGCAGCAGAGCTGCTTTGAACTCATTAGCAAGGGGCACATTATTTGCAAAGACTGTTAACTCCTGCTACAGATTCTGTTCTCAAATATTTATTTTAATAAGAGATGAGCTTGTTTCCTGCCACTTTTGTTATATTTCCTGATAGCACATAGTATACATATGAAAAGGTTTCTTTCACAAGTATTGGGCTAGCATGAGGATTGCAGATTTAGCCTTGCAATGTCTTAAGTTTCTTGTAAAGTGCATTGTTAGAACATGGAAAAAACCACAGGGCAATTCTCCTGTATTGCTTCAGTAGCCATGATGACTGATGGATTACTTACCTCTGTCTGTGAACAGGAAAATTATTTCCAAGGTCTCCAATTTTTTTTTTATTTTAAAGCAGAACTTCTTATGTTACATGCTGACTGATTTTGAATAACAAATGGAAATGATGGTCTTTTAATCCTTGCTTCCAAAACCAGTTTACTGCCTCTGCCATTAACAAATCCTGAAAAAAATGAGCCGGTAGTGGGCAAAAAAATTTGTTGCCTTTTCCTCATCAAATTCAATACTTTTTTTAGTATTTTCAGGTGTTATTATGGCAATAAAACTGACTCCATATTCACTCATTACTTTTCTGGAATGAGTTTATTCATCAGCACCTGAACTTTGACTTCTCATGTTCTAATATCTTATATTTCTATTAATCATTTTTTCCCAGGATACCAGCTACTTTGCCCTGCATTTAGGAAAGAAAACAATTACTAACCTCATCAGTGAGGGTGTGCAGGGTTTATACTTTGCTTGAAAATTTCAGAGTTATATTAGACAACTTTCTGTGAAGGTGTTACTGAAATTACAAATTCTTGTCGCAAAGCGGAAAAGAAGACTGCTTTTAGATCCATATTTCTAAGCCACCATTTTTATTGCTCCCTGGCTGCATTACTATTTTTAGATATCAATCCATGCTACTTACACTGGCAAAAGTCCCTCTTGAAGTTCCAATGTTCTGCCAAAGCAGAAAGAATGAAGTCAGACCCTGGTTTTGAGTCGTGTATCTCTTTGCTTGTGAAGAGGAAACAGAATACGATATGCTCTTTGTTGTTTCTATCTATTTGACTATTTTCTTATATTTCCTAAATATAAGCATTTGTTAGACTGGATGTGGTACCTCACTGCTATAACCAGTCCTTAGAAATTCAGCACTTTCTCTGAAATTGCTGATTATTTTCAGCATCATCGAAAAGCACAGCTGCTTTTTGCAATGAGGCAATGACACAAGGTCACATTAGGCTATCCCCTTTGCATCAAGCCACACAGCAGAGTAGCTTTAAAAGGCCTGACAGGATTTTAATCTCAAGTGGAAAATTAATAGCATGTTACAAGAAAAATGGATAAGAAAGTAAGGATAAGATTCTATAGTGACAAGACAAGAAAAATTGAAAGTAGACCATAGAATACTTTGTCTTCTTTAAATCTTTTAAACATTGATGCGAGTAAATGTGGTGGACAAGAAATACCTTGTCCATCAATTGGCAGGAGATAACTGTAGGGGTGAGGGGGTGAATGTTCAAAGCAAAGGTTCTGAATTCTCAAGCACAGGTCTGCTATTTGCTAGCTACAACCTGTATGGGCTTGTTGTAAAATGTAGTAACACCTGGACTGAATAGAAGTGACATATACCAAATTCTCCAGTGAATAAAAAGACACATGCCATAATATGAGGTAAAATCTCAGTTAAGAGGCATATCACACATATTTCTATATCCATAACATTTAGATGGAGAAAAGCAGGTGTGTAAAATTGGAAAAGTCCCCGGAAACGGGGGAAGTTCCTTGGAAATGCACCTAAACAAGCCCAGGGATGCTAGGGGACTTGGCCACTGACACCCAAGATCAGTAACTGAAAGCATCAGAAAAGCACAAAATAAACATTTTCTCTCCAGCTCTCCAGGACCAATCTCCTCATTGGGAAGGAAGTCAAGACTGAGTAAGTGCAATTTTGGGAATGAGTGTCAGAGTGTGTGTGCATGAAATGATCAAGGAGGATAACAGTGTCAACATCATCAGTTTTTAAAACCCCAGTATCCAAACACACTATATTTTCTCTGTCATGTTCATGACAGTAAGATGGAAATAAAGTAGAAATAAAACATCTAATAAAAATGCATTACTAGGTTATGTAGACAGAAGCTTCTGTAGGACATAAACCTACCATAAACTGCTAGAAGTTTAGTCAGTCAAACAACCACTAAAACAAACATCTTATGAATCACAACACATTTTTTCAGTATCACTCAGAAAGACTTTCTAATATTTGAACATACCAAACAAGATAATCAAGCCTGAAAGATACGGACAGAGAAAATACATATTGAAGTCAAGACAGAACACCACAGACGTGAAGCATGAGTCTGTTACCAAGCTTTGGATGCAACACTTGAGAGAAGGATGACATGAAAGAGATGCAGAAAGCTACCAAACCTTTTCTCCAGTGAAAATAATCAGATGCCTTATGAGGCAGTGTTGAATTTACCCACATTATTGTTCTACGATAAAGCTGTCTTTGACCGCTGCAGCAAATAACATCCTGCACTGCATCAAGGCTAGGTTCTCCTCTCCAGGAAATCCAAAGGAAACTTTTGCCATGGATCCCAGTGGAAGTAAAACCAAATGCAGAGACAGCAAAAAGCCACAGCAAAATAAGAATATCTTCAACATAGATTTATTCTTGCAGACTTCACTGATGAACTCAAGGTTTGCCTATGTAACATGCCAGTGTTTGGTTTAACTGTAGGAAATGAGTATCTGTACTTATTTTAAGTATCATGAAATCCTATTTGCATTTCTAAATTAACATCATATACTGATCAGAATTCTTTACATGTAGCTGAAAGGGCTTGCTAAATGCATTTGACATGACTGCTAGCCAGCTGTGCGTTTGCTTGAAGAAACTTAGTCACCTTCAACAGTTCTAAAATCCATGCAGCCAGCAGCGACTTCATCATGTGGTTACATACTTGGCTTGCACCTACCCATACTGAAAGACGCACTCTCACATGTGACTCCTTCCAACTGATGATAAAGTGCTGAGCTGTATCTGGATTTTAAGTACTTTCCCATATGGAAAGGATAGGAGACTTGGGAACTCCCATGATCCTAAGTAACCACCATTTTCCTTTGCTGCCCAGTCCAATTGTCTGTAAGACTGGCTCATGAGTCACATACAGCTCTGGTAAGCTCAAGTGCAGTATTTGTGCTGGAGCTACAGTCAGTGATGGCAGGAAGGCAACAGGAGGACAGGGTTGCTGGATAATCAGATAATCATACAACTGATCCAGTAAGGAATGCCAAAGGTGCTAGTTCTTGCCTGCCTTGGCATCTAGCTGAATATCCAGCTATCCCTCAATGAAGAACTACTGCCATTTTCTGTTTGCAAATTACTCCCAGGGCCTCTGCTTTGAAGTAGGTGTTACGTATCTCGAGGCTCTGGGAAGACTTGGATATGCACTTTTAGTCTGGCTAAGTGGAGTGAAACATATTTCTTTGGCCTTGGAGCTGTAGGAAAATAGCTGTAGTAATTTTGTTTAGCTCAAGAGGAGGAACAAAGAAGCTTACAAACCTATGTGTTCACAAGAATGCTCTGCATAAAATCCAGCTGAGGTTTCTTCTGTCACATACGGATGGAAAAGCAGCAGAGAGATAAGCATGCTGCTCTAACAACACATGGATTTTGGGTACCACAATTTTTTTGTCAGAGGAAAAAAAATCAGATTCTTCAACTCTTCTAAATGCCTTAATAATGGCAAAAGAATTACAATGTGGAGATTAAAATGAGCTGGCAGCAAGACAATGAAGCCAACTAAACAGCTTGGTAGACTAGCTCAACATTCATAGCTCCATAAACTTGTGAACACCCTTCAGCTGATGCCATTTCAGGCACAGAACACACTGGCATCACTAAGACTTGGTCAAGTATTTTAACCAAAGGACTACATGTTCAATACACTATCAGAGCACCAAAAAGACATTATCTAGCTTGACAGAATTACCCTCTAACCCTTTTGAACAGGAAGTTCTGGTTACAGTTTGTTTTCCTCTAGAATTAGGAGCTCTTAAATCAGGGACAGAGACAGACAACCTGACTGGCCATGCGGTATGGGTAACAGTAAAGCTATCTCAAACCAGTTGTTGATACAGAATGCTATATGTCATGCACCTAGAATAGCGGAGTGATCAGCAATGTAAATATGTGTGGAAGTGTTTTCCACCTGGAAATCAAACCTGTGTTTTATCCAAAGTGTATGTCTGTCCTGGTTCTAAGGTTCTATGCTTTGATTTTTACTCTTATAATGCCTTGTGCACTTACATTTAAATGTATGCCAAGTTACAAATATGCACTCAGACACAACAGAATTTGGCTCTTCCAGTTCCTCATCCTTTCCTTTCAGCCACAAAACTGTCTTTCTATGGTTAATCCTCTGCTCAGATTTCTGATAGCTAGAGTATGGGAGTGATTGTTGGGATGCCTTCAAGGCCCCTCTTCTTGTTCAAACAGATAACACACAAGAGCGGATCAGATAGGGACATCAGTGTAATGGTGAATGTGAATGGGACACCCAGAACTGTCTCAGGGGCACTTGTCCAACACTGATAATGCTAAAGATGAAGATGACTATCATCAGATGGATTAAACAGTAATCATGTAGTTGAGAGAGACTTCGGAAAAAAAGGAGTCAGCCTGAGAAGCAGTATAAAAAGCAGCAGAAATATTTGCAGCAGTGGGGAAGACAGCAAAGTCCAGCAGAGCTAGAGCACATCTGAGACACCCCAAGAGCTGCTGGTGCTGAGGTGGACAGAGTAGCCTTGCTGCAGGGCAGCACTGGGCACCTGCATCCCACCACTGTGAAGGACACAGAGGAGGGAACCCCCGTTGGCATGTGCCTGTGTGACCTTGCAGGGGGCTTCCCCAGTGGTCTGGGTGGCGGGGGTGGCACAGGTGCAGGTGCAGCTGGAGCGCCCTGCCACACACAGCAGTACTCAGAAGAAGGGACATGAGCTTGTGACTTACTGTCACCATATAAGGTGTCACTAGGACACCTACATACCCAATCATCCATTTAACTCGGGGGAGCAGCATACATGGATGTCATTATAACTTTGGGGGATTATAGATGGAAGTATAAAAAAATATAAGTGGCTATTAGTGTTTTGCAAGCATTTAGTGTCAGTTTATCCATCATATTGCTGACACTGATCCTGAATGCATAGTTCATTGACTGCCAATTAATTTCATGTCACTCAAAATGATGGAACACTTGGATCCTGATTTGACAATGGGGATTTGAACATTTCTACAGTTCTAGAGCAGCAGACTATTACAAAACAAGTCCATCAACCTATCCCTAAAAGAGGATTATGAAATACTTGAAACATCAAAATTATTCTTGTAGTGGGGATGAGACCCATCTGTATTTGTTAGTAGGTTTTCACAACTTTTATGTAGACATCTGCTGTCTGCCATGTTCCCAAGCCCTCCAAACCCCCTGCAGGTTGTCATTCTAATCCTTCTTTGTAATGATGAACAAGGAACCTAAGCCACATTTTCACAGATGATCAAGTTGGTAAAAAATCTGTCAAGAGTAGTTGTGATACAGTTGACTCCATCTGTTACCTGCAGCCTTATATCCTCTGTTTTGAGTGAAGCTGCACCCTATGGTTCATTATATCATGATGCAGTTGTCTTCTGTGAAGCATGTATCACGCTACCAAAGGCTATCACACCAGCTTTGTACACTGCTTCAAAGTGTTGTGGTACTAAGAACATATAAATGTAGCCAAGGTAACAAATGAAATGTGGAAGAGTGGCTGAATGAGAAGGGACATAACCTGATTGCGATGAACAATCCAGCCCTTGCAATGGGCCGCGAATAAAAGCCTTAGCTGCAGGCCTGAAAGTGACCGTGAACTCTCCCTGAATCCCCTAAGAAGCAGAAGCAGCAGAACAAAAGAAAAGAAAAGAGGAGCTATCTCCGTGAGCAGAGGAGGGAACAGTGTTACTTCATGGCGCGTGGACATGAGACGTGTACCAATTAAAAACAGTCCGATACGCGTGGACATAAGTTGTAAACCAATCATAGATGTGTGGCTTAGTGCATGGCTTTCTGCTTGTCTATAAATATGCTGTAAAAACTTGAATAAAGGGAGAACAACCATACTCATATTGAGGCTACGTCGTTACTCCAGGCCTGACTCTCACTCCAACAATGAAAAGCAAATTTTTTCTTATTGGAAAAACATTAAAAAGCAAATGCGTGATGCAGATATGTCAGTGATTCAATCAAACTGACAGATTACAGAAAACTGCATACATGGAGAATTCAGCACAAAGACTTACGATGTCTGCTTTTGGTGGCAGTTGCGACCTTGGCTGACCTCTCAGCAAATTTTTAGCACTGGGTCTCAAATTGGACATTAGGAGAAACCGACTGGCTGCTTTCAAGTTTGGGTCTGACCTTGGATGATTCCTGAGGAAACTTGCTTGTCTCCAGTGACCTCTAGTTTACACGAAGTCTTATGGAAACTGCTTCTGCAGCAATGTCCTTTGGTGACAGTAAGCAGACCTGGTAAGGCTGGACCAAAACAGTGGTGGTATCAGAATAACCGTGCTGCTTTCCTTTGACACAGTCTTTGACTTCAGAAAGCCCCTACCTTTTGCCCTTGGAAAAGCTTGCATCAAGCCTATGACCACCGATTTCAGATACTACATGAGAAAACTTTACTGATCTTGGGCTTGTTATGCACCTCCTGGCTGTCTTCTGCTGACTCTGCAGCAAGTCTCTGACCCATTCCAAAGCTAAAGTCAAAACTGGATGTTGTCATGCTACTTAAGAGTGTGTATTAATGCATCTTGAGAGAACATGATGGTAATTTTATAAAAAGTTACGTACTTCCACAACAATAAGCACTCCCTACATCTAGCATGGTATAGTAACACTTCTGACAGTAATAAGGCAGATGCCTTTACAATCAGTGACTTATTTTCAAGAGGAAATGCCATTGGATATAATGAAGTAGAATAGTAATGTTTTTTTAAAAGCGTGTACACTAATATTCTGTTAAAAGTGGAAGAAGAAAGACCTTCAAGTACTGCATCTCAAAAGTTTTTATGTCAGGGCTCATGAAAATGCTGTGTATCCATGAAAATAGCTGGGTAAGGTATTGCAAAATATGCGACGTTTTAGATTCAAAACTTGAACAAAGTCTCCATTTTCAGTTTTAATATGAAAATCTCTGGACTTCAAATGAAAAAAAAAAGCAAAAGGGTTACAAATTGTCTTTATTGGCTTTCCTGATGTCCCTTCTCCAATGAATAAAAGTACTAGCACATGAATATACAGTAGGGCACAGAAGTGCCCACCAAACATCACACTTCTGGACTAATCCTGCTCAGCGATACCTAACTGTCAAGGGAATGCAATTCCTTACCACAGTCTGTTTAGTGACGGCAGGCACCTGGTCTGTTTTGCTACCCAAAGCTCAAGATCACCTTTCATGGCAGCTGGAAGGTCCATGAGAGGAGTTTACGTTCTTCTGCCCGTTAGTAGATAAAGGCTTATACACTAGATTTTAAAACATTTCCTAAATCTGCCTGTCCTAATAGAGTAGTATTGGGCCATTTTCATAAGCCTTGGAGGAAAGGACAAGACTTCCTCTGCCTGAAACTCTTTAAGATGTCTTTATTTTTATGTTAGCAAGCATGGCCAGGGCAAACTGCAGGGGCTATCTACAGCTTTTAAAAATAGCACGCTGCCACAGATTTTCATCAATACACCCTCAGAGTCTTCCCCAATAAGAGAAGTAAAACTCAATGGAAGAAGGGAAACTGAGGAAGAAGTGGTTTATGTAGTGGCCCTAACAAGAAGTGCTGCTAAAGTTTCTTCTGTCTTTTTAATTCGTAACATGTACTGAAGAAAGCTTTCTGTTGAAGTTCTTTTTTCCAGCATCTTTTAGGCTTGAAAATTTCCCAACATATAAATCTCCTATTTTAAAATACAGTCTTGGGTTGTGACCAGTTTTGTTTTATTGTTATAAAGCTTTATGACATAATGCTTCTGTATAAGACTATTCCCAAAGTTAGGTTTGCCTGTCCACCTACCCAAAAAAAAAATAAACTTGTTTTCAGACAGATAAGCCTGATCTGTCGTACAGTTAGGTTGCATCACCAAACGTTAATACAAGCAGAAAAAGGAAAGTGGGAACACTCACCTGGGATTGGGAAGAGAGGAGAGACCAGACCAGACCAGCTGTCTACAACAGCTGTGTGAATTTAGATTTGACTTCAGTCAGCTGTGTAACTGCACCTGAACAATGCCTTTGCATACTAAAAAGATGTCAGACAAATACCTCTAGCATAGTAACTTGGATCATGGAAACTAGCCTTAGCTAAGCTCTTATTGCTGTGAGAAACTTGGTTTTACAAAGCACATCTGAGAGATACACAAATCACATGACATAATCTGCTATTTATTGAAAGTGACATGTCTTATCTCCACAATCCAGCTAAACTCTACATGGATTATTGCATGTTTCCTTTAACATCATTTATTATTTTACTGAGACAATATCCTCCTTCAGTGGAGTTAGAACAAAACAACAGAGCTGGGTATACCTCAGTTGCAGATTCTCCTTTTCTTGAGTTTTGTCATTTATTTATTTCTAATTGATGCTGCAGTAACATGATATGGATTCTACATTCCTACCATTTTGCCAGTCAAAACCACTCTGGTGCTTATTAGCACACCATGTCTTGCTGTGTTTGGAAAACAACACTGGAATCAACAAAAAACTCACATGACCATTGCTCCATCATAAATAAAACAGTATCACCTTTGGAATTTTTTATTACAAGTATTTCTAATCAATGGTATCCATCTTTAAAGACATTGGATTTTGTGTTTAATTTTTTAAATTTGTGGCAGCTTAAGAGGAACTGACAATATGATTTCAGTAGCCAAGCAAGAGTTAATTACCTTTATTGCCTAAATCCACAGTCTGTCTATCCAACCTGTTCAAAGCTGAACTGCTGTTGTATAAAACTTAGAGGCATCCATCCAGAGGAAGCTCAGTGTTCCCCAAGCTCCAAAGCACCTATTGTCTGAAAGCTCTATAACCATGCATATACTGCCTTCCACCACCCATTTACATAGATTTTTTGTTGTAATTTTACCCCTGTCACGTGGGCTTGGCAAGATATAATACTTTCCTTTAAGAAATCAAATCACCCTTTCCATGTGTAAAAGGACCATGAAAAAAAGAAAAGTCATGGGAGTCCTCTTAGGATAAAATACCTCAGCACTCCAAAGTTTTGGATCCTTCACTTCCATTTGAAGGTTGTTAACTTCCACTGAGTGGCTCTAGAATTTCAGGTTGCTTTCTGTCACGGTAATTAATGGGTCCCACACTGCCATGTCTGTGCATTTAGCAACTGTAAGTATCAACATGATAATGACAGTAGCCTGTAATAGCACCACTCAGATACAAAAAACTAGTGGGTTGCAGCTAGAAACAATACTAGAAGTTGTGAAATTAATTTATATTCACAGGTCAAGCTCAAATTTGCGCTTAGTAAAGCCAGTGTTTCTAAGAACAAGTTAAAACTAGTAACAAGAGACTCCACAAACATGACAGTGACAGTGCAAGCATACTTCACTGGTTTTAACATGGATATGAAACTGCAGCCTTAAACTATCAACCAGAGATACAGCAGAAGGTCTCACCTTTCCCCTGCTGTAGGAATGAATAGCTGGGGACAGGGGAGTGTAAGCTTTTCTTTTCCCAGAGTTAAATCTGGTTTTAAGTAGCTTATATGTGCAGAAAGCATCATCTCAGCACTGATTTCTGCATCATCACCTGCTTCTAGCAAACTCAACCAACCTTTCCCATTTGCCCTATTTTACCTTGTGTATTAATTCTGCAGCAGTCTGATCTGGCTGGAAAACATTCATTTTATTACTGTGAAATTAACTTTCTTCAAGATCAGTTTTTTTGCAGTGGTGCAAACTTGCATTTGCCTGAGCGCATGCATAGTTTCAGTGCAGCTAGGTAATACTTCATGTTTCCATGGCCTTTCTCCACCAGGCTGAGCAGCTGAATTCCACTATATTCTGTTTCATCCCTTTCCTTTTTTGCCTATGTACTCCCTTATTTTAAAACATGACATCAGTCACGCTGATGATTCAGGATGCCATATGAAACACATAAATAAATAAAATTGAAATATGTTTGTGCTTGAGCTCAGAGCCTGAGCTCATTTTCATCTTCTTTGTGTTCCACACTCTCTAATTAATTTCTTTGCAGATGTGCAAACTAGGCTTCATAGCCAGATGTATTCTCTGTCAGGGGAAAAAAATCTGCTTACCCTGCAGCCTGTCACCACTTCTCTGATGTGTCCACAAAAGGTACCTGCAGAAATATTGTTAGTCTCTTCAAGTCATATGCAATGGGATTGTTACTCTCTCCTCTGCCTGAAGAAAGTACAAGAAAGTGAAGAAAAAGAAATACAGACAATGATCAATATTGCTACAACAGGCAGAAGTTTCACTCTGCCAATAATACCACTACGGCAATTACAGAGACTCATCTATTACTTCAAGAAAAAAGAATGGATTTGTAATTCATGCTAGTATTTCTTTGCACATAACATGGTGATTTGGTTTTAAATGTAAAATTCTCAAGTAGTTTCTAATGGGAAAATTGATGCAACAATACCAAGTGTCTTATGCAAGGCTACAGGAAAATTCAGTGACAAAATAAAGATAAACCCTACTTCCTCAGCCCTGAAGCTCCTTTTCCTACACCACTACTTACCTAATATCAATGCACTTTTCTTACCATAGAGCTTAGTGTCCACAACTGCACGAGAAGAAGTTTACATTCATTTATCTTCACTGTTCAAATGTAAACTAAATGCACAAAACCTGTTTTTTTATAAACTGCTGTCCTGGTTTTCACTAAACCATGACCAATTCTCCTTTCAGTAGATTTTCCTTAAGTTTCTTCTAAGTAACTGCACTTTCTGAAGTTGACTACATGTTTTTCAGACAGTGTTTGCTTTTAGAATTGATAACTCTTGATTATTTTTTTTTTTAATCACACAATGGTCAGGGTTGGAAGTGACCTCTAGAGAACATCTAGTCCAATCCCCTTGCCAAACCAGGTTCACCTACAGCAGGTTGAACAGGATCACATCCAGGCAGATTTTGAGTTTCTCCAGAGAAGGAGACTCCACAACCTCTCTGGGCAGCCTCTTCCAGTGCTCTGCCACCCTCAAAGTATAGAAGTTCTTCGTCATATTAAGATGGAAGTTCCTGTGTTTCAATTTGTGCCCGTTGCCCTTTAACCTGTCGCTGGGCACCACTGAAAAGAGTCTGGCCCCATCCTCTTGACACCCACCCTTACGGTATTTGTAAGTATTGATAAGATTCCCTCTCAGTCTTCTCTTCTCCAGGCTGAACAGACCCAGTTCCCTCAGCTTTTCCTCGTAAGAGAGATGCTCCAGTCATCTTCATTGCCCTCCGCTGGATTCTCTCCAGTGGTTCCTTGTCTCTCTTGAACCGGGGAGCCCAGAACTGGACACAGAACTCCAGATGGGGCCTCACCAGGGCAGAGCAGAGGGGGAGGAGAACCTCCCTCGACCTGCTGGCCACACTCTTCCTAATGCACCCCAAGGTACCATTGGCCTTCTTGGCCACGAGGGCACATTGCTGCCGCATGGTCAACTTGTTGTCTACCAGAACTCCCAGGTCCTTCTCCACCAAGCGTTCATAGTTGTTACTAAGGTACTGGCCAGATTGGTATGCAGAAAGGCCCATGTTTATACTTATCCCTGTGGGAACCAAGGTCATTGCTGGCTCTCTTATGATCCACAAGTGAAAAGTTGTAAAAGGATCGCACCTGCAGGAAAGAGCAGATGGGACAGGTGACCAAAAACTGACCAACAAAGTATTCTATCCCATATATGTCTACTCAGTATAAAGCTAAGGGATCATGGCTCTTGGCCTTTCTTCTTTCATAGCCAGCATCCGTGTGGGACTCTGCTTATTCTCCTGCCTCCAACCCCAATCCCATGTATTTGTGAATCCTGTTCCCATCTGCTGCTGAGTCCAGGACATCCCAGTGCCCGCTCTGCCACATCAGTGGTGCAAGTCACTGCATCACACAACTCTGTGATCATTATTGGGAAGCTCAATATTGGGTTTGTATATTTTTATTTCTATTATTAGTAGTATTAGTATTATTATACTCTTTTTCATTGTTACTGTCATTAAAGTAGTTTTCATTTTCCAACTCGTAAGTCTCTCTCCCTTTCCTCCTTTCCATTCCTTTCTGGGGAAGGAAAGGGTTAACAGAGAGCATCTGTCATCCACTTTAATTGCCAGCCCAGCCTTAAATGGTGACAACTGCATAGATTTACATTTAGACAAGAGATAAGCAGTGAAATTCCACTGATTTTGACCCCTAATCTTTTAGTTCAGCAAATTAAATAAAAGCAACTTTTAAAACCAGAGTTTAATTCCACTGTTCCTTCAAGCTCTTGTAGAAACATTATGTAAATTTTGTGCGGTCATTTACTTTTTATTGGAGATTTGCTTCTTAGAAGCTAAAACTACAATCAAATGCACAGACATAAGTAATTTCATGTTCAGTGTTTGTTTTCAAAATCCTTAATAAAAGTAGTCTAAAAGTTTTAGCTGGCTGAAGACTATACAACTGCCTAACATTAAAGGCATTTTGACGGTGATTTTTGTGGTTAAATTCGGAAAGTAGGACTCAAAACATGACTTCAGGTCTGTTGTGCCCTGTTAAGAGTCCTCCTGTATGGGCCTGTTCAAGATGCTTAAGACAGGACTCCTCAGGGTACACCAGAGGTGACGGAGCCTCCAGGACTAGAGCTGTGCCATAACATCAGAGGGGTCTTTTTCCTTTTTAGTTTTTAAGTAAATAAATGCCCCTTACACGTAAGTGACTATGGTGATTTTCATCCAAACGGGCTTGCACTCGTAATAGGATGTAAAGGTACTTACTGTATACTGTAAAACTAAAGGAAGTTCAAACAAGAGCATCTTCAGTTTTGCATTCAGTATCTTTGGATACTAACCTAATTCTGTCATTATTAACTTCCTATTTTAAGCTTAAAAGCCCCTCCATAAAATGATGCACCTGGCACCATGCAGTTTCCCCAGGTACGTGCAGCTGAGGCTTCTGGCTTCCTTCACAAGCTGCACTGGGTTTTTGTGCCAGCCTTGGCGCAGGTTTGAGGTTGTTCACTCCCACAGAGTGACCTGGCTTACGGCCGCTACTCTTCCCAGGGCGCACC
>NW_009630874.1:0-14412 GCF_000690535.1 Cariama cristata | reverse complement strand
AGGACAGGCAGTCACAAGACCATGCCAGATCCGTGTTGGCCCAGCTGCAGTATTTGTCTGCACAAGGTCCAGAACAATTCCCAGTCCACCAGCCAGCAGGGAGAGGTGGGCAGCACCTGCCAAGGTTGTTTGAAAGGATGAGGAGGCTTGTGGCAGTGTGTCACAGGGTCTCCCCTGCCATGCCGCATCTCCTCAGGTGTCTCTGTCCATCCCGGCCTGCTGCCCATTAACTTTGTTCCCTGCTCAGCACTGGGGTCACTTGTTCAGTGGCTTTTTTTACACTTGGACAGCTGCTTCTACTGAACTCTTCATGCAGTGTGGCCTTTGAGAGCGAGAGCTGCATCCCTTCACTGTCCTGCTTTCCTTCAACATCATGACTTACTTCTGCAGGCTCTACCACCACAGATCTGAGATATTCATCACAAATGGGGGGAATTGTGGGTATCTTCTTCAGGTGCAGGCGGAAGATGAAAGGGCAAGATCAATTGCAGAGGATCCCTTAAAACTGACCACCATTGTCTGTGAACTTGAGGCTTCCAGTTGTTCAAAGAAGGCCTCACTTCATCTTGACTGGGAAGTCTATAGCAGATGATAGACACTACAACAGCACCCATGTTGCTCTGCCCACTAAACCTGACCCGTAAGCTCTCAACTGGCTCCTGACCCATCCACAGGCAGAGCTCCTGCTGCTCTCTCACATAAAGTGCAACCCCCCCCTCTACTTTCCAGCCTATCCTTCCTATAGAGTTTCTATCCACCCATTGCAACACTCCAGTTGTGTGAGCCATCCCACCAGGTCTCCGTGATCCCAAGAGGTCAGAGCACTGTAACTGCACACAAACTTCCGATTCCTCCTCTTTGATCCCTGTGCGGCGTGCATTAGTGTAGAGGCATTTCAGAGAGGCACCTGAGCATGCTGATTCCCCAGTACAGGCTTGAGAGCTTTATATAGAGAGCTTGATGGGTTTTCCCAAGTATTCATCTTTTATAGAACTAAGACGTTTGTTTGACCTATTGATTCTTTCTGAGTCTGACTGAACTGATAATCCTTTTCCTCAGAAAGCTCCAGCTCAGTTGTGTGTATGCTGGGTTTCTTTGGTTAGAAACTGATATTTTCAAGTCTAAGCCTTGTCCCAAGCCCAAACCCAGAAAATCAACTCAGCAGTTTCAGAACTCTGTGAACTACACATGCTTGGGAGTGATGGTGCAAGTATTTAACAAAGCAATGTGTTAGAGCCAAGGAGAACAGGAAGATAAACAAGGTACTCTGTGATGAGCAGCTGCTCATCTGCCAAAACTTAAAGCCTTTTTTGTTGTTGTTGTTGATCTTTTGACTGTGAAACTGTTTGGAGAAATAGCTGCTCCCCACATCCTGCAGAGTCACCCTGCTCTTCATGGGTGACAAGCTATGTGACT
Source organism: Cariama cristata (assembly GCF_000690535.1). Lineage (NCBI taxonomy): Eukaryota > Metazoa > Chordata > Aves > Cariamiformes > Cariamidae > Cariama > Cariama cristata. The sequence continues at coordinate 12,996 of NW_009630874.1, read as the reverse complement.
GCCTGTAACAGATAGCAAGGCCTTCGCACCGCTCTGACCCTGTAGAGTAAAATTCCCAGTAGTCCTTCTGGATGCTCAAAAGACCCACTCTTTAGTTTGAATTTCCCAGTGCAGGGGACCATACTCAGTCTTTCCTACCTCAGGAATGATTCTTAGATAAAACCTGCTCTTCTTCAGGTGGGTGATTTGCATCCCAACACCGATTAGGTTAGAGTGATCATTTGCCTCAGCAATTTCAAAAGCCTGATTTATCCTTTTATATTATTAGAGATTTAAAACTTTTTGACCTTTATTTTAAGAGATGTACCTCCAAATATCTCAAAAAAATGCAAAAAATTGGTTTGAAACTCTTTTGAGTAGTCTAATGCTACACTGATGGTGAATGGTGAAGACCTCTGGAAAGATCTCATAAAACCAACCTTGGACAAACAGGTAGCAGATGAGCTTAAGTGTAGATAAACATAATGGAATTCATCTAGAGAAAAATAATCTAGACCGTGTTTACACAGTGCAGAGCCAGGAACAGCTAGTTATAACTCAGGAAAGTGATGTTGGGAACATCACTGACACCATAAATTCAGTGTGCAGTGGCAGTGAAAAAAAAAATAAATCTTGAGCATCATCAGGAAGGGCATTGAGAACAGGACAGAGGACGTCACCCTGCCCTATATAAAGCCTTGTTGCACCCTCATTTCAGTGCCTACTCCTTGCAGTTCAGGTCTCTGAATGCTGAGCAGGAACAGAGAAAGGCAAAAATGGCCTAGAGAAGGGAGCAGTCACCTTCCAAGGAAAGCCTAAAAAGACTGAGACTCTTCAGTTTGAAGCAGGAAATGCTGAGAAAGGTAGTGTGATCAAGGTTCACAAATTCCTGAAGGCAGAGGACGTGCTGAAAGCGCAGCTGCTCACCCAGTCCTGCCGTACTGGGACGGAAAGCACTCGGAAACTCACTGGAGATGGATGTGAGACAACCAAGAAGTTCTTTATGCAGCAAGATGTGAGCTGCCGCGGGCAGCCGTGGGAGCTGCCGTCCGCAGCTGGTTCAGAGAGGAATTGGACAAATTCATGGGAAACAGGTCAGTGAGTGGATGCTGGAAGACGAGGCAGGGATGTCCCCTCTGCGGTCCGAGGAGGGTTGTGCAGGGGGGATGGAGAGTGGCCAGGCTGACGCACTCCCTGGCTGTGGCCTCTGCTGTCGGAGACGGTGCTGGGCTGACCTAGGTGGACTAGTAGGGTGTTTCCAGTGTCCTTACATTTTGGGCCTTCCCACTGGTCCCTTTCATTCATTTTCCGCCTCTTGACAAAGAGAAAATACCTTCTGCTCCTTTCACGGGGGTTCTTGTTAGAGACTGCTCTTCTCTTTCAGGCCTCAGTCACAGGCTTACATCTGCCAGACTCTGCAGGTCTGAAGCACCTACACGGTACAACTAAGGTGTCGTTCCAGGAGGATTATATTTGGCAGCAATGCCACTGCAGGCAACACCACCCTCTGCCTTGGCAGCACCACATATCCAGACTAAAAATAATCTATAAAGAAATCCCTCAGTCCCTAAGTATTGCATGACTGCACTATACCAGCATTTCAGAAAAGGTAGTGTGGTCATTTGTGTAAATGGCTGAAAGGGAAAAAGCTACTTAAAACTTGATGACCACCAGAGTGCTTATGAAGTCAGGCTTTTAAAATATTATTTATTAAATATATTTATTATTTGAAAATAATATTTAGGGTGATTAAATATTCTATTTTACATAAGTTTTCATTAGTTACATTTAACATGCAGACTAAATCCTAAGATCACAAGAAGACAAACTGGGAAATTTTGGTGCAGAAATTTTATAAAGGAAAATATTCAACATTTGCTTGGAAAAAACAGCTTCATGTAAAAAATTACCCAATGTCCAATGCAAGTAGTTAAAGTGAAAGGGCTAAATAACCCCAGAATACAAAGCTGAACATTTATTACAGATTGAGAAAAATATACCAGGTTTACTCAAAAGTTTAGAATCTCCTTAAAATTTCTGCTTGACTTCTATCTGGGTTGAATTTTCTATCAGATGCTTGGATTGACCACAGGTCAAAAATGTGCTTTTAGGTGATGAGATCTAGGTAATGGTGACTCATAGAGTGTTATGCAGGGTTAGATGTAGACACATTTTGGGGAGTGATTGTGTTGGCTCTTCTCTCTTGTGGGATGCAGCCACTATGGGAACCAGACATTAGCATGAATCTAGGATGTCTAGAAGGGATGACTTTCTAACACAACCTGTATTTGTCCTAGTGGGTATGTAAGCACATACAGAAAAAGCAGCTGACACACACGACACATTTAGGTTTTCTAGGTATAGTGTGGATGAACTTTCCTACCTATGCACAAATATAGATCCAAATCCTGTATCACAGGGCTCTCTTCTGCTAGAAATCTGCTCTGCAAGACTCAACTGTCACTCCGGAGTTAAGCAGCAAGATTTTCACTGACAAATGTCTGTCTTGGAGACCTGTGGATACCTTTGCCCTTATCCCAACAGCATGACTGGGGCTGTATCTCTCTGAGTGCTTTGATTTCTCTCATCCAGCCTAAACCTGCTCTGGGAGGGTGCAATGTGGTGACAGGCAGGTCATCTCAAGAGGAACTGAGCCAAGCTTTGCTGGTAGGTGGGACTGAGATCCCTACTTTCTCAATCAGTAATTCACCCAGGCTGGAAATACAGGGAAAGGGTGACAAGATGAAGAGGGAGTCAGCAGTCATTTTTACCAGGTACACTATGCCACTTTCACCTGGTCCCAAGTATCAAACTGTCCCTGGTGCCAGGGTCAATGTAGAAATGAGAAATTTGCAGCACGCAAATACAAACAGTTGTGTGTGGTGCACGCTCCTTCTGTAGATTAAAGAGCAATACACCTCAATGTACAGGGCTGTAGGAAGAGGACTAGTTTGGAGAAACAAGAGCAGTTCTTGAGCACTGAAACCCTCCTGGGATCTCTAGATGCAGCTGGGTGCAGCCCATGGGGGTAAGTTGTGTATTCCTCTCTAGAGATCCTCTCATTTTTTCAGCACAAAGGCACATGGTTTGATCTGGTATGGCTGAGGCAATGCTGCTGTAAATAAGATTCCTGCAACTTTCTCTGAAACATCTGCTCCTGCACAGGGGGAATGCAGATATTTTAGTTCCAACAGCATGGAAAACTAGAAATATTTCTTTTGGAACCAACAGAAAATATTCTCTATGATCTGAAATACAGTATTTGCCTTCTGTGGGAGACGTGGGGTGGGGAGGATGCATGGGGTGGAGAGGGAGGGGGCTTATTTGTCCATTTTTGTTGACACAGTTTGCTTTCCACTCAGATTGATTTTTTTAATTGAAAGTATCATTTGAACACAAAAAATGGGGAAAAAAAATCATTCTGAAAATGTCAAAAAGAAATGCTTCTGTTTCAAAATGTCAGAAAAAAATCACTTGTCATGGTGAGGCTCTGTTCCAAGGGAATAATTTATCTCTGTTTCAGAAGCTGTAAGAATTTATTGCTTAATTTTCCATTTCAGGTGTCCAATCTGAGCCCTGATGCAAAGGAAACAGCACAAACTCAAACTACCATGCTGGGAAAGGAAAACCCCTGTTACGCACTTCATACCACTGCCCAGAACAGGGTGCCTTGGCGCACCTCTACATACAGAACAGGAGAGCACAAAATTTGCTCTGTGCTCTCCATGAAGGCCAAGAAAATCTAGTGTCAAAAGCACAAGAGGCCTGTACCAGTAGAGATTTACCCCTCCTGGTCACAGGAGACCAACACAAGAAGTGTTTCATGAATGAGCTCTTGGTGTGCAGGGAAGATGTTCCAGAAGCCAGGACAAGTAGCATCTGCAGGGCCACCAGTGTGCGGCAGGGCATTTCCTCTGCCTGGCTCGAGGGGCAGCCCCCAGACTCCAGATCATCTCCATTTCTCTCAGATGGTAATCTTTCTACTATAGCCAAGAAATACTTGTTATTTCCCAGCCCTGCCATGCAATCCCACCAACACAGTGCTCCCACTCAGGACATTGGCTGTAGTGGCTCTGATTTTCCTGTTGCTGAGTGATACAGTTTTCTCATGTTGGAGACTGATGTGACAAAACTCATCTTGAGAGCTTTTTGAGGAGGGAGATCTTTATTTTGTTTAGCTTTTCTAAGTTGACTCTGCATAGTCTCGCTCTCACAGGCACCAAGACATGTCTCTCAAGGTGGTCTGGACAGTATCACTCATCCTGAGCTGGAGGACAAGTGACACTATTACATCCTCACTGTCTCTCCTTTCTCCTTGGTGGGCAACAGTGAACTAAGTTTTGGGCAGTTCTGTCACACCTTTAAGAGTAAACGGTTATTGTGCTGACTCCACTCTCCATATAGCTCAGTCAAAGTTGCTGCCCTTTCTTTGCACTTCCTCATTTTGGTATCTTATAGCAGCCATCTGTCTTCCAGTCAGCATAACAGGAAAAAGACAGGTATATGTGATGTGTAGTACCTTGCTGCCATTCTGCTGTTGTTGGAGTGCATGTCATCTGCTGAACACACCTGCATCTTGGTTTGATACAAATGCCACTTTTCCCAGTGCTAACCAATTTGATCGCTTGGTTATCAATATGCTTAGCCCTTGACCTGGTTTTCTTCTGGTGATTTCACACACAGACGTTTCCGTTAATTCAGATTGAGCTCAATATTTCTGTTACAAATCTCTAAACCAGGATGTATTTCACAGACTGAACTTTTTCATTGTCTTGCTAGGCCGTGTACACTTCACTCATCACCAAAGGGCAAAAGCCCCTTAGCCAGGTTGGAAAGGGCCATGATCCACTACTGGTGTGGTCAGCAGGTCTTCAGGGCAGTTTTGCTATTTGATTCAAAGCAGCCTTTACCCTTTGTGTCAGCATTTATCATGTGTCTAATAGATGATGACAGGTGACTTTCAAGCAGTTGGTCCTGGAGCAGCTGTTTGTACATTCCAGCAAGTTTTGCCTTCCCGTAAGTGAAAAGCAAGACTGTCGTCTGTCTGCTGTGTTCCCTTGTCACTTCTGTTTGCAACTGCCTCTTTTAAAGCTTCAGCATGTAGCTTGTGTTTTATAGCTCACAAAAAATAAAAAGTGAGTCAAGGTAATCCCATTCTGATTCTTGTACCCTTCGTTGACCACGTAGGAAACACAGGCAGAGCATTTTCAGATCTGAGTTAAAACCACTGTGAAGGTATAAGCGCTACCCTGCTGCGTCTGGCTTTGCAGTTTCCCTCAGTGGGAACCTGAGGACTTTTCTTGACATTAAGAGTTGCTCTGGGGACAATGGAGTTGGTGTCAGCGATTTCCTCAGCAAAGGAAATAACAAAATCATCATTGGTGCTGGAAAAGCAGTAAAGGAAAGGCTTTTCAAGGCATGTTCCTGTAGTTTTGTTATTTTAAATGGTTGCAATGCATACTGCCTCTGGTGTAACTCAGCAGTTGGTGTGCAGCGGAGGAAAGTTATGGAAAGGCAGGTAGCCTTCACTCAGCCTATGGCAGGTGTTTGGGGTACCTGAACACCGAGCAGAGATGGAGGCACTGGCAAGGCATACATCATCTCCTCTTGGAGTACTATCTGTAGCTGTTGTTGAGCTGTTGACATTTACATTATAGGTGCTTAGGGCATCTGCAGATTGAAGCCTGTTTGCATGCAGTGGTGGCTGGAGACACAACACGATTAACACGCTACGCTGTCTGCCTTCAGGGGAGCCCAAAGGGTTGCAGAGTAACAAGCAATTTCAGCTGATTTCAGCAGTCCTGCAGAGCTGCCAACTGGCAGTAAAACTGCTAGAGCAACTCTGTAAGATTAGAAATGTGTTTTTGTGGCACAGTAAGGTAAAACAGCTGAAGAAAGCAGAAGCAGAAAAGGATCATATGGAATGAAGAACCGGATGGAGGGAATAAATGCAGTTCTGGAGACTGTAGGATCCTTGAGTGGTTCTACCCAGAACAACTCAGGGAGCTGTTATCAGCTAACATTGATGGGTTTTCTTTGGACCTGGCTGGAGACTGACCTGCCACCTGAACTGGGGTGAAACCCTGTTATGGTTATTCTGTGGATGACATCCAAGCTGCCACCAAGGTATTGGTGCTACCTTCCTTTGTAAAGCATTTTTCATCTGATGCACAGGGCTCTGTTAAAACCAAGGTTATTTGAAAAACTGATGTCCTGTTTAGCTACTCACTGCCTCCGTCAGCAAACAGTCGTAGTCCTTCCCAGTATCGCAGACACCCTCCTACTCCTCTTTGCATTCATCCTATTCATATCCTCACTAAGTCAACATATTGCACTTGACTCTCAGAAAATAGGATGCTAGGAAGCCTGATGGTGTCCTTGGTGGACCCGTTCTTTTCTTTCTTGGGACTTTACAACCATAGTCAGAGGAGTTCTCTAATGGCTTCAATAAGTGACATAATGGATTTTCTAGGGGAAGATTTCTCATCTGGTTTCATCTGGAGCATTTTGATAATAATAGTTACAGTTAAACATATATTTTTAAATTTAGGCTGAAGATTGTAGAGTCAAAAATCACTGATTTTGGCTTGGATATGGCTTCCTCTCTCATTTGAGTGAGTTGGTCACATAGAGGAACTGACCTCTCAAGAGGTCCCAACTGGAAAAAGTCCCAAGCAAACTGTTACAACTGGTCCCTTCCAGCTCCTTCCATCCTGTCTTATCCCATGATTCCATGATCTATTAAACAATCCTTTACAGTTTGTGGAATAAACTGACAGACATTTTTTGCTAGCATTTCAAATGCAATCCTGAATTTTCAGCAGCCGAGTACTCATTAAAGCCAGCTCAATGAGTGCTTTTGGTGGGTATTTACATCAGCGAAACAGGAACATTGAAACCTAGCAAGGAGAAAATTGAAAAGGACAGAGAATGCAAAACACGAATGCTCAACTGAGAATGTACTGTTTTCATATAAAGTAGCACTCAGGACTGTTCTTACACAGCATTTTCCAGCCAAATGAACCAGTTGTGCCCAGTCAGCATTTCTGGAGCTCTTACTGCTCATCCTTGAAGCACTTTTTGAGGCAGTCCTGTCCCCTGGACTAAGGTTGTGATGTGATGCTTCAGACAGGTCAGCTAAACCTCATGCCACCACCAAAGATGCTGCCTCTCTTTTTGCATCGACACAGATATTGGTCTGTTCCTGCCATGAGACAAGGCAGGAGCCCAACCTGCAGAAAATGTTTCAGTCTTTTGGCTAGGCTTACATCTCTGCCAGTTCAGCTGCCTGCCCTGGCTCCTTAGGGATCAGAAGAGCAGAAGTGCTGAGTGGAGAAGCAGCAGGAGGGAGGGGGCATAGCACAGCTCCACTCAGTGGCACCCTCTCTGTAGCCTTCAGGAGTGCCTGGAGTGATGCAGCTGCTGGAACACTTCCTGGCATTTTAAGTTTAAGAGTGTGTCCACAGTCCTGTGTCAAGGTAGGCTGCAGGGAGAGGAGGTCCCTGCTTTTCACTGGGAGTCTGAGATGTGAATAAACATCCTGAATACCAAACCCCAGTGCTTGTAAGCCTCAGCCCATCCTTCGGTCAAATGTTCCCACAAAGACTGCATTGCTAAGTATTTCCTCCTGAAATGCTGCACCACTAATAATAGATATTATTAGGAAAAGGAGAAAACAATTGAATCAAATATTGGCAGATGATGGGGAGAGAGTGAGCTCTGCTGCCCCAGATATACTGCTGGTGTGAGCAAGGAGAGCATATCATCATGGGGACCGCTGTCTGACCAGCACTTGAGTCACGCTAGGAGATTGTCTTGGTTAGCATTGAAGCTGTTGTTACTTGTGAGAAGAAGAGGACAGAGTGTGGAAATGCTTTTCTTACCATTAATTAATATGACTCCTAGTATGTCCCTGATGAATTGTTAATAATCATTGCATGTGCTAATGCCATCATACCTGATGACATGAGGGGTTCAAATGCATTTTTTGCTGTGACTTTCCTTTTCCATCAAGCAGCTAAATTTGACCTGAGGGCATGTGTGACAGTCTTCCACAGCTTGCTGCTCAGTCCTGCTGCATTTCACGTGGTACAGCGTGCTGAGCTCAAGTGCATGTCAGCATTACAACACAGAGCAGTGCATACATGCAGCACAGGACACCCAGTGGGTAGGTGACAAAATAAGCATCCGTCCAACTTTGATCTGGCTTCCTCAACACTGGGGTGAGCGTTTGATGGTCAGGACACATGCCGCTATGGTTGCATGGTGGCTGACCATTCTATGTTCAACATAGAGAGCCTGCCAAAGTAAAGGAAAGACACTTGGCACAAGCTGCACTGCCTAATTTACATGCCTACTTCGATGGAAAGGCATAAATCCCTCACTCAGGTCCCTTGTTAAACCTCTCACTCAGGTCACGAGTAGGAGCACAAGGTCTCCAAGACCCATTCAGTCTCCACTCTGTTGACTTGCTCAGCCAGCTTTGTGGCCCATAGTCCTGGCTTGCCTCTTAAATCATTCTTATTACATCATCCCTTGCTTGAGAGGGTAGATTTAATAACTTTCCCAAGCATGTAAAAAAATTCAGAAGTTACTCTGCTACTGCTTGGACCTCTTCCCCAGCAGCATCTTGTCATAGGTCCTGTAAAATTTATGTTGGGAGAAAGGAAGGGCTCACAGACAAGGTGAGAAAAGTTACTGGTGATGCAGAGTAACTGATGGTAATCCCAAGGAGGCATGCTGAGTAGCACTACCAGAGCACATCACAACACAGAATGACAGGTGATGAAAACAGCAGTTGAATTTAATTGGCCGTGCATGCAGAAGTGACAATTCTGAAGCTCTGCAATGGAGAGAAATTGTCTACTCACATGTAGTTTGTGGGGGCATTTTTCTGCAAAAAGGAGCTTTGTGCTCAGCTATAAGTCAAATTATGAAATTGCTAGTAGAAGAATAGAGAACAAAAGCAATTGATGACACACATGTCACCATCTCTTGTGTGCACCCACCTTCGATGCTAGGTGAAGTTCTGGTACTCCTATCTCAAATGGGTACAAGATCTTTGAGAGGCAGGTCAAAAGATAAGATAGGGAACAGATTTGCAGTGAGAGGAGACTGAACAGATCAGAAGCCATCAGGTTGGGAGAATTAGAAGACCATGAATGCAGAAAAGACAATAGGGAAACAATTATTTACCTTCTTGCAATTCAAAGACTAGAGGCCTTCTGGTAAAGTTACTTGGTAATGAGTTTAAAACCAGAAACAGGGGACATTTAGTCAGTTTATTTGTAAAACTTACTGCCCTAGGAAAAAATGTGACATTTCAAGGGAAAAAAATTCCCATTAGATGTAAATAAATTCTGTAGCTGAATTTGGTCCCTTGTCCACGGCGTTCTCAAAGCACTGACTTCCAGAAGCTTGGAAAGGATATATGGGATGAGATTACTCTCTCTGTGCCATGTTTCTTGTACTGTTCCCCCAAATAAATGATGCTTGCCTTTGCCAAAGAGTTTATTACCTAGTGGTCCTTAATGCCACTTTCATCTTCTTGCATGCAGTCTCTTGATGGTTTAGGCCTCTCTGGGCACTAAAATAACCCCTAACTCCTTCCTGGACTGGAAGAAAGGTTGTGTGGAAGCCAGACACCTGGCAGCCAGTTTGGGTGCTTCCGTGCATCCCAACAAGCAGGGAGGCAGCAACTCTCATGTGCCAAAGCAGACGGTATCTTTAACCTTCCAAGTCTGCTTTCCTCCCTCAGGAGAAGATGGAGATACTAACTCTCCCCCTTGCAAGGAAATATTCCTGATGTGTTCAAGACAGCAATCCAGGCAGCCAAAAAAAGAAGCGATGGAGAAAGCTCCTTTGCTGGTGGTGGAGTCAGAGGCAGATCCCAGTGAAGAGCTGTGTGCTTACACTCAGGGTGCTGCACAGACCTGTGAACTGACAAATCCAGACAAGTAACACCCTGCGGACAGCCAAAGGACACTCCCAACAAGAAAATCTGAAAATAAACCGAATCTGGTTGGTACTTACCCTGTGGGCCTCATGTCAATCTGCCCACCCTGGGTCACACATCATGGTCCAGGTCTGGCAAGAAAGAAGAAAATTAATTCATGGTTAAATGTGATTCCAGTCCACAGGGTTCTGAGAAAACCTCTGTACAAACAGACTGTCTGGATAGCAGGGTTAGAATCCTCCTCTCCAGAGACACTCTCACACTGAAAGCTAGCGAACAACTCCAGAAAAACTACAGGTCCTCAGCCATGCTTGGTTTTTCCTTTGACCATGTCTGTTCAGGGGAGAGCCCATCAAGCTGAGACAACAGGGCATTTGCTGACTTTGCTGTCAAGTGAAAATAAATTTTATCACCTTTTTTTCTAGTCTTGAAGTCTGTGAATTACAGAGACCTTGATTAGAGTTAGCTCTTAGGGCTTAGTCTCTGAATGTGGGGTTTTTGAGAAATGCATGATTGATTTTCCGTGTCCTGCTGTGCTGTATAAGGGGAAGAGTGAGGTATTGGCTGAAAGCTGGGAAATGCTAGAAAGGTGATTATACCAGGGCGGTCTTGGCAAGTCACTTCAAGCTGTTGTAAAGACAAACTATCTATCAGCTAGTCATAATGCATTATGTTCTTCCAGTCTGGCAGCAGAACAAGTACTTATATTGTACAAAATGAACAGGCAGCATCACAGAGAGTGCCTTAGGAGCAGATACTGCAGGTTTTTAATTCATGTGACAGCATCACCAGCACAGGCTCTTACTTTTTTTTATGGAGCCAAGGCTTTTGGCTGAAACACTGGGCACTTCTCTCTCCTTAAAATCCATCTTGCTGGCAATCTGTAAGCAAACTGGATTCAATAAACTTATATCTGATTCTTCTGCATACAGGAATGGACTATTCTCTTCCTCTCACAGGAAATGAAAGAGAACATTTTAAGACAGTAAGATGAAGGCCAGACCATGAGCGAGATTGAAGACAAGATGAAACCATGAATGTCTTGTGCAGCAGTGCCAGCGGGAAGAACAATGTCATGCAGTAATTAGGAAACAGAAGTCACTGCTTAGTTCCTCCTCTGTTTCAAAAGGGCCATCACAGCCCTAGGAATAATATTACGTCAAAAAGGGAGAGAGCAGCACCTGGATCATGTTCCTTCTTTTGCGTACATCAGATAGGGAAATAGAGAAAGGCTGAACTACCTTGCCTAAAGGATAAAGATAACTCAAAACTCATGTGTTGGAGCTCATGGGTTTAAGCTCAAAACTTATGTGTTTGTAGCTCATAAATAGATTTACACTAGAAATCAAATGTGCCCTACCATGAGAGCAGTGAATGCCCAGAACGGCCTCACCTCAGGGTAGACAGGAATAAACAGCACAGTTGGATCAAGAGTTTGATGAAGAGGAGGATGAGACACTGTGATCTGTGAGCTCTGGGATTGAATGGTTGATCCTGGAGATCCCTTTCAACACCACTTCTTTTGATAAGAATCGTGACAAACTGATTAAAAGATCGGTAGCATCCAAACCCCCTTGCTTTCTAACTTTCCTCACCGAAGTAGGAAGCTAGGTGCGGCTGGGTAAGGAGTCTGACATAATGAAACTCAGTAACATCAGTGTTATGAAGCAGGCATTCTTTGCAGCACTGGGCAGCACTGGGGATCGCTCCACCATGAGTGCTCCAATGATTTGGTAAACTTTCAGAGATTACCAAAGGTTCCCTTGACTCGAAAAGAGTGTTGGGAGAATTAAAAATTTATACATTATTTCAGGGTCAGTTACGTTATAGTATATTAATTTTCCTGCACACCATCTATCGTGACATTGCATGACTTGTGAATAGGCTTTTATAAACTGTCTAGGGTGGACCCATTGCTCAAGTAATTCCCTCCACATAAACTCATTATTACTCATCAAGTAGGATTGCACTTCATCCTTTTGTTCCAATTGCCACATAGTCTGCAGGTTGCAAACAGTCCAATTCACAAATTTCATCAAATTTTTAAGTGATTATACCTGGACAATTATACTTTTATTAAAGAAATATAACAATTCCTCATCATAATCTGAAGCCTGTATCTGAGGGTTAAAAGTGGTTGGTATCCATTCAGCCTGAATCTTAATTGCTTGAGCTTCTAAGAATTTGCTGACTTGTTGAACTACTTGTGACACAAAGTGTGGTCCACTATCAGAGGAGATCACTTCTGGCATCCCGAATCTGGGAATATTTTCTTTCAATAACATTTTTGTTACTTCTCAGGCTTTATTTGTTCTACAAGGGAAAGCTTCAGACCATCCGGAAAAGGTATCAGTTAATACTAATAGATAAATAGATCCCGGTACCCCCCCCCCCCCCCCCTCTCCGGGAGTTCTGAAAAAATCTATCTGCCAATTTTGACCTGGAACATTTCCTTTATTAATACTTCCAAATTTTACATGATTTTCTACTATTGGATTATTCTTTAAGCGTATTTCACATTTAGTAATCATAGTTTTTATAGTTTGATACAAATTTCTGGCTACTATTGTTTGGTAAGGAAGTTATATAAGGCTTCAGTTCCCCAGTGAGTTTTATCATGCTCTGTTCTTACAAGTTTCCATAATATTCTAAAGGGAACTATTATTCTGTTATCTTTTAAGACTGCCCATCCTGATGGGCCCATTTCAGCCTTCAAGTTGGTAATTAACTTCCGATCCTTTTCATCGTATTCAATTGTCTCAGGTAGTAGCAAAGATTTTCAGGAATCGCACTTAATACCTCGCCTCATTCCGCAGCTTGTCTTGCCTCGTGATCGGCCAATGCATCTCCCACTTCCCTGTCAGTGTTACCTTTCTGATGTCCTTTGCAGTGCATAATTGCCACTGCTGATGTAAGTTGTACAGCATCTAAAAGTCACAAAATTATATCAGCATGTTTTATACCTTCCCTTGGGCAGCTAAGAGTCCTTGTTCTTTTTAAATTGTTCCATGGGCATGGACTACACCAAAGACATTGCACTCGCAGTCCTTTGGCAAGCTCCA
>NW_009630873.1:42753-52034 GCF_000690535.1 Cariama cristata | reverse complement strand
TGCTGGGGCGGCCGCAGGGTCCTCGGGCTCCACAGAAAGCTGGGGCGTGGGGGCGCAGAATCCCGCGTGGCCGTGGGGGTCCGAGTGCTTGGCGCAGCCACCTGCCAGGCCGCGGGTACCAGCCTCTGCAAAACACGGGTGCGCTGGGAGATGGAGCCCCTTTCTTTCTTCCCGGTCCCTGTTCCGTGGGGAGGTGTCGCATCCTGCAGCAGCTCAATGGCAAGCGCACGATTTGCTCTGTGAGCAAAATGCAGAATTTGTGTTAAACCGCCCTTGTGGTGGTGTAAGTGTTGGAAAGAAATGGAGTAGCGAGGATTGTTCTGTCACGCAGACCCCCGGTGGTGCGGAAAGCATCGCTTGTGACCAGCCGGCCTTGTTTTGCTCATGTGGGTCACGCTAAGGACACCTGGCCGTGCTCAGGCACACTCAGCAGAGCTACAAACAGCCCTAGGTTTGGGTGGAGACATTGTTGATAAAGTGCCAACTGGAAAAAAAAGACCTAACAGTAAGACTGTATTTTCCTGAGTTTCTAACAGGCTTTGGCTCGCGCGTCAAATGTGCAGCGGACTTCTTTCTCCTCCCTGCTTAGACTGTGAGCGATGGCGGTTTGATAAGTAGGTTTGATCCTGATTTAGCATGGTGATAGCAAGAAAAAGGCCTTTCAGTAACAATCATTTGGTTGAGTAAGTTACGACACCTTCACCTCCGTTTTCACAGGCATGTGTGTAGGAAAAACATGCAATTAGAAATGCTGGATTTTACTGAAACCACTTAGCTGACTTACTAGATCTACTGAACAGTTGCTTGGGTTTCTTTTGGTTTTGGATTTGGAAGAGGGTAGGAAGCATTAAGAAAGGGACTGAAAAGTTCTCAGTATATTAATTTTTATTTGAGCCAACGTGCTGCCAGAGATTATAACATGGGAGGGGTTTAGAGATTGTAACATGGGATACGTTATTTAGAGATTATAACATGGGAGGGATTTAGATTGTGTACATAGCTGTGGCTTGAGCCATCGTCAAAGATAGGACAGGCGGTATCCCAAGTGGCAGTAACTGCGCTTAACTTGTTGGCAACTGCTGCCACCATAGTGCTCTGCCAGGAGAGAGCACGCAGAAAAAGCATGAAATGGGGGGATCGTGTCTGGCAAGGGAGGAGCCGAAATGTCCTTTTAGGAGTCTGACCATATGGACTGAAGGGAACCAAGGTGTCTGCTGTTGGCAGAAGAAGCTGAATGAAATTTATTTCTGGAGTAGGTCTGCTCTGGTACCATGAGTTTGTAAGACATCCTCATTCTATAAGATAATGCATCTTTGTTACTCTTGTGAACATGCAAAATTTGTACATTTACATTTGGGAGGCTGTTTCTGACTAAACCTTTTATCCGTATCTCTTCCCTTCTTTTCTTGTGGAGGAAAATGTCCTTAGGTGCGTGCAATTAAATCAAATCGATAGTATAGGTAAAGCCTTCCTATTGAAGGAAGTTATTGCTGTGAACAAGTTCCCTTTTATAAACTCTGATCTTGTTCTGACAATATAGTCTAAATTTTATCTGGCAGGATTTTTTTTTTTAGCCTTGTTATCATTAATAAAGAATCCTCTTGCATGAGGATTACTTGGCATGTGATTTCCAGAGAACTACAATACGGGTAGCAGATGCACAGCCAGCAATGTGATTTACAAGTATCTGACTAATAGGCAGATTTTTTTAAGGTATTGAAAGGAAAAGAAGGTGGAATTTTTTTCCCCTCTTGAGTTTTGTTACCAATTGTTGAGGCTTGGTTGGCTAAGTCTGTGCAGGTCTCTAGCTGTTGATCTGTGCTTAAGCCTAGTCCTGAGCGGATGAAATCAGACTGCAGGTTGCTAGCTCTGAAAATCTTCTTTTGAAGCTCTTAATTGTCTGTTATAAAATAGATGCTGTTCTTGCACACTTTCAAGAACTCTAAGTACATGCTTGTGTTTCATATTGGTTAGGTGAGCTTCGTGGTGCATATTAGCTTAGAAAGTATTTTTCACAGCTGTTATTTTAAGACTACCTCATTTTCCATCTTAGGCCATAGTCACTTCCAGCTGGTGTAAGCTGGCATCGCTGCTGAGGGAAGTGATCCTGTCCTCTTCGAGTCTCAGCCCCTCGTTCCTTCCTCTCGGCAAACAGGATCAGAGAACTGACTGCTCTTAAACCTGCTTTTCCCCCAGCTTTGCTGGATTAGTTCTAAACCGCTTCCCTCATTTGCCTTACTGTGCGAGCCTGGTACGGTTTACGACAAGACAGGTAGGTTGGAGGCGCAAAGTAGCAATGAGTGGCCAAGAAGGGGAAGGGTCAGGTAGCCTTTCCAGAAGTTATACTTACTTCAGGCTGGCCAGAGATGACTGCAAAGCCATGGTGTTACCCGTCTTGGGAGTATTAAATTCAACAGCATGTTAAGTCAGTCTGGAATGGAGCCAGGGTGCAGATGTCATCGTGTGGTCTTTGAGTTAGAAGACAGCTATCTGTAATTTTTAATGGTGCATGTCAATTATGAAAGGGAGAGGATAATGATTGACTTCCAAGAGATTAGTGCTAGCATGGCAATTCAGAAAACAATGTAGGTGAGAAGGAAAATTACAGCTTCGAGACTGGCACTTTGTCCACCAGCGGTATTGCACAGTGTCTAGGGTGCACGTGCATTCACTGTGACCACAAAAGAGGCTGTTATTTGCAGAAAAAAGCAATACTTTTTGCCAGTCACTGCAAATATCTTTGGCAGATGACCAATAAAAAGCCAATGCAATATGTGCTCTGGTAACATCAGGTGGGAAGATAACATCTTTTAATGTTGTTTGCCATGACTGAAGGAAAATTAGAGAGTGAGGCAGTACAAAACAGCTTCATATTTAATTTGAAAGCCTGCAAATTGCAGGCAGAGCTGAAAAGTAGGAACCAGTGAGTCGACTCCTGTTCTGGAGTAGTACTTTGGCACAGTGTCAAACCCAGAGCTCAGCTGTTGGCATGGGGGGGGATGCTAAGATGCTTTGGTTGGAGAGGTATCTTTCTTTTGCCCTTTAATTACAAGGGGAGAGAAAACTTCTGGAACTATACAGAATCACAGAATCAATTTGGTTGGAAGAAACCTCTGGGATCATTGAGTCCAACCTTAGCCCTAACACCAGCGTGTTAGCTAGTCCATGGCACTTAGTGCCATGTCCAGTCTTTTAAAATGCCTCCAGGATGTTCTTAAACATCTCTGACTGGCAAGGATGGGAAGAGAAGTTTTTGGCTGTTTTTTTCCCCTCAGAATTATTAGTGTTTGCCACTCCTCGTAACTTTTTAAAGCAGCAGCCAGCTGAGGTGGGTGAGGGCAGTTGCCTGTTTGGTGTTGGCTGGTATCTTCTGAGTAGCAGCCAGGGATTTGTTAGTTTTGTATTGCTGTCATTTGAGAATTATCTAGGATGCACAGAGTCTGTCTGTAGACATAAGATGACAGCATTGTCTCATTTTATATTTGGCAGATTTTGTTCACAACCCTAGGAACAGATTTTTTTTAGTTTGTTTGTTTGTTTTTTTAACCCAAAAGTTAGAGTTTATGCATGTAGCAGGCATACCCTTCTCCCAGCCGCCAAGAAAAGCCCTTTTGATTAGTGTTTTCAAGCTCAACTTCAGCACATTTTTACCATGAAGTACTGATTTTATTCTATAAACCAGATTTCAATTGTGTGAGACCAATTAATGCTGTTTGACAATTGCATTGAGTTTCCTGTTCTCTGGGGCAAAGGCTTATGTTCTGATCTCTTTCTGCACTTTTTAAAAAAATTATTATGCTGGTCTAGACTGTGCATTTTCTTCTTGAAACGTGAATAAGCCTGGGTTTGGGGAATTTTATTTTTTAACCTGAACTGGCATCCTAAATCTAATTATACTATAATTGATTCTTATTAGTGAAGATAGTTGTCTCCTCCAGTTAAGCAAGAACTTATTTGATACATCTTGTATTTCTTTTAGAAACCTTATAAGCAGTGATTCAAATATATTATTATGGAGTTTCAAAACTAATGCAAGCTGGCTGTGAAAGAAAAATGTTCTGGTGCGCAGACCTCAGTAGGGTTTAGCTCTTGTGTGTATAATCTGGAGCTGCGGCGTGCTGCAGCCACGCGCCACGGGGACTAGGCTGTCTCAAGGAGAAGCAGAAATAATGGAGCATTTTGCTGACAAAGTAAAGCTGGGATAAGAACTGGAGAGGAGGAGACCAGAGACAACGGCTGGAGGCAGCCTGCGTGTAACCCAGATCCCTGCTCTGTCATTACTGCACGGGCTAAAAGTCAAAAACATTTGTCTATTCCAAGAGTGTATTAATTGTGTGTTAGATAATTTGTTTCAGTAAAGCAAGGCCGTAAGACAGTTTATTCTGAAAAACAAGGCATCTGTACAAAGTCTTTCATTTTAGCTATTCAAAGGAGGCTTTTATGCTGTAATAATATCACATTCTGTAAGGCTTCTTATTGAAGAATGTAAGTTAGAAATGTTTGAAGAAGAAAGTTCATGAACTTTACATTCATATTTCTTTTGTACTTTGATTTTTTTATGTGATGTGGGAGCATGAGCTGAATGGCAGCAAAGTCTTGGCATATTAAGTATGTATGTATAACGTTGCAATTCATGTTAAGATATTGCACAGGTTAAGTCATCTGATGAGCTGTGTTTTGAATACATATAACAGAGATGATAAAAAAGATGGGCTCTGGGTTTTGAAAGATTCTGCAGGAAATGGGACAGATGCACAGTTTAATTGCTAGATAGACTTGAGCACACTTTCATTGCAGAGGAGAGAGGTAACGCTGTTTTCCATGAGAAAGATAGGTTGTCCCAGTTTTACCAAGAAAACAAGTCTTGGAGAGACCAAAAGAAAATTTTCTCTAGGCTTGTGTGGGTCAGAATTTCATTCATGGGGTGAGAAACTGAAAAGCGATGACTCAAAGCGTGGATGCTAAAGGCTTGCAATGAATGCAGAATTCTTCAGTGAGTGGCCTCGTTATCTCCAGCCTACATGGGCTGTACAGCCTCAGATGAAAAGTCTTGCACTCCCTTTTTTGTTGTTTTTTGTTGTTATTGTTGTTTGTTTAAACAGTGTCTGATTTAAGATTTGGGAAGTGGAACTGAAAGTTTAGAGCTTACGGTTTCATTTTTGTTTCCCTTAATGATAGATTCGGCACTTTTTTTTCTGAAAATGAGAGCGCTTCTCATTTTAGGCTTGTAGAGCTATCTTTAAGTTCCAGGTTTGAACATCTTGTCCATAATAATTTCCTCTTCTGTCCCAAACAGAAGAAATAATAAAAACATTAAAATTTTTAACTCTTTCTAAATGGTGTTATATAGCCTTTTTATCCCTGATTAATGTTCAGGAGAAGAAAAGGAATGGTTTTAAATACCCTTGTCTACTGTGTTTGTGAAAACAATTAATTCATTCTTCCTCTTGTAGTTCCTGACAACCACTCCATTATTTGGGGAGTAGAAGTGATGTTATGGAGGACTGTATTTTCAGAAATGCAAAAGAAAATATAGAATGAGAAATACATGAAATGATGTAAGCTTACTGAGAGTGGCTGTAGGTAATACAGTGACAAGATAAGGCAGCTATTTTATTTAAAGAACAGAGGTTGTATGCATCTGTGCACACCAAATCAAGGCTCCTCTTCTGATTATCTGTTTCTGTGTTTTATTGGCCTGTTTTTCAAATGTAGAGGCAGTTAATTTTAAAAATAATTAAATAGAAAACTGACTTCCAAAAGGTCTGGCTAGCTTATGTATGCCTTGGCAACAGAGAGACTCTAATTTTTAAAGGTGGTAAAAGTCTTGGACCAAAATGCTTGAAGGTAGAATTTATAAAAGTGAATGCTAAAAAAGATTCCATTTGTAAACAGTCATTACAGAATAGTAATGTGACTGACTCCTACCAGTCTCTATTCTTTGCTAGAGTTTGGTATAGCATTTGATGTGCAAAGCTCACCCTTCCTTGCATCTCTTCCATCCGTCTTCCCCATTTGCCTGGAATTCCCTGAGCATCTTGACTTCCTGTGAGGTAAAGTGGTGAACACCGCGATGAGTTCTGGGGACCGACCATGGAGATTGCTGTCTAGGCTGTAGGTCATGCAGAATTTTCAGCATCGTTGGCATGGTCCTCTCATGGCACCAGCTGTCCTCTGCCACCTGGTTTTGTTTCTTTTGTGGTTTCATATACTGTTTCAAGTTCAGAGACAAGAGAAAAAGAAGAGGTGGGTTTTTTTTTCCATGTGGCTTTTAGCATTTGTCCCATGTGTGAATGGTGGCTTCATCTACCTTCACCTTCTGTACTGTTCTGAGGCACCTTTAGAGACCACAAAGAGATGACTGGATAAAAAGACAAGACCTACTGGAGGTCTTGTATAGGTCATTAAATAATGTGGCAGCTGGAAAGCGAACTTAAGGCAACAAAGTGAAGTGTCTTGATTCATAAACAGGATCTGTGCTTTTCTGTTCTGTATAGACTGTAATATAATACCCGTCACCTTGTATTCTGACACGAATAGGTACATGAAGACCATATGCAATAATATGGGTTCCAAAATCCAGTAGAGCAACACTAATACAAGATAGTACGTAATCATGTCATGAACAACTGTATCTGCCCTGAAGAGGTTTTCAAAGTGTAAAAAGACAATACTGAATGTCAGTGGGCAGGGTGAAAGCACCAAGCATGGAAGTGGTTACCCCAGGGGTGCACGAACTATGACCCTCCCATTTTGTGATGTTTTGGGTACCAGAGAATGTCATCAGTTTTGACTATCTATGTTTTCATCCATGAACATGTTTTTTTTTGTTTTGCTTTGTGTTTTTTTTTTTTTTTTCCTTTCCAGGTGTATTAATTAGGTGACAACTGGTAGATCAGTGAGGTGGGCAAATAAACTTTCTTGGCGGCCCTGTAGATCTGGAAGCACTCTGGTAATTCAGTTTTTCTCTTGGCACTGGTCAGAGGTAAGCCTGTTTGTGCTGTGGGGGATTAGTTCTAGTAGTATATTTAGGACTGCAGAGAAAGGGACATAAGAAATCAAAGAAGCAAACAAAAACACGTGCATTCACCCCAAAGGGCTCGTTGTAGCCCATATGAGAGTCTTAACTTTTATGTTTTTGTAACAGTTAACTGTATATCTTGAAAAATCCAATTAGTCTTCATTCTGAACACAGTTGTGCTTTACCAGCACAAAGCCTACCATCGTCTGAAGCTGTGCTCTGTCGCTTCTGCCTCTCCGCAGCAGCCATACCGCTTAAAATGAACTGTGTTACGTCCTGCTGTTTGAAGCGAAGCCTGCTTAAAGCCATCCATCTCTTGAGTGAAATCGGCTGCTTAGTCCTCCCCCTCCCTGCTGCAGGGAATTAGGACTTGCAATGAGAAGTTAATTACTGGGTCCTCTTCTGGAGAGGATGGTGCTGCTGGGATTTCTGCTGCTCCCCGAGCAGACCTTCTCTGGGCAAAAAAGGAAAACCACGGCAGCAGCGGCGCCTCTAGGTATCATTTCACCTTCCCAAGGTGAAATTTTGTGTGTTGGCTTCAGTTGCAGTGCTTAAACATGGCTTTTCTGTCCTTCTATGTGGTTTTACTTACTTAAGGCAACTGAGCAAAAACCTGCAGCGTGTACTTCAGAGGCTATCATACCATGAAGACTAATCAGACAGGGTAGGTGGCATGTAGTAAGTACACGTATAACATGTCTTAAATTTTATTTTTCTGTTCAGACACTCTGAAAGATGTCCCGAACTAATAAGCAGTTACCTAGATGCATTACAGTTCCCTTCAGTTTGGATCAGTTGTAAGAAAGGCAAAATATTTCAGTTGAACCAGTGCAAAACCGAAATGTTTTTGTTTTTTTCACGTGGGCTCCCAATGCCGTTTAGAAACTCTGCTTAGTGCTTTGGAGGAGTTCTATCTACTAAACCCCTTTTCCTGACTTTATAACTTACTTGTAATAGTGAGTTGTCTTCATCTCCACTCAAATCTGGTTGCTTTCTCGTGGAATCCATGGGGTTCATGGTGATCCTGCTTTGGCAGGGGGGTTGGAATAGATGATCTCCAGAGGTCCCTTCAAACCCCAACTGTTCTGTGATTCCCTTTTTTTATCATTTGATCTCTTCAGAATGAGACAGGCCTTTACAAATTATCTTTTCTGGAAATTTGGAAGGGCAGTATGGTAAGACTTTTCTTGTTCTGCATCTCTAGAACCACTGAAGATAGGTAGGATTCTACAGTATTGGGCATATGGCACTTTTCTGAAGGATTAAATTAATCTAAAATGTAAACATGACAGAGATCCTTGTTCAAAGCCTGTGTGAAAAACTTGTAGAAGCTATTAGATAAGAGAAAAACAATACCGTGGAAGTGTGGCTTTTTCCCGACTCCAGCATGCCTGGCTCTGTGGTTTTCCCCCTCCCATTACAGCTGACTTTAAAGTATATTTCAGTTGTGAAGTTCATTTTTGCATGTTGATAAATCTTAACAAGCGGCTTGCTCTGTTAAAATGACTGGGGTTATGTTTTATTTCATTACTCTTCTTGGCAAGAATGTGCAGCTCTGCACAGTGCTGTTTAGAGATCCTTGATGCATTGAAAAACATGTTGTGGGAAGTCAGGATATTATCGTCTAGGGCACAGCAATCACTGCCTTCCAGACTGTTCACAATTTTGCTTTTCCTAGCAAGATTAATAAATATTTATTTTTTAGGATGCTGATGTTAAATATATTTCATGTACTCTCTGATGCCGATATGGGTTTCCTGTTATGTTCATTTAGGAAAAAAAAAAAGGGGAAAAGGAGCAATGTCCCGGGAACTTTGGGAATAGTCAGTGGTCTGTGGGTTCTTGACTATTTCTGAACTACAGTAAATATTCAGTAATGGAGCAATGAAAGACTAGGACATGCAATGCTAACTCGTTGAAATGTATTTTTATATACCTTCTCATAGTTTTCTTGCTTTGGCTTGATTATTCGTAACAACTTGATCTCAAGTCACAGTAGGATTTCTAAATAAAAATAGAAGTAAGGTAGTACATCTTTAACGGAGCTGTATTTGCTAGAGAGGAATCAGTTGCTTTCTTTAGGACA
The DNA here is from genome assembly GCF_000690535.1 of Cariama cristata. Classification (NCBI taxonomy): domain Eukaryota; kingdom Metazoa; phylum Chordata; class Aves; order Cariamiformes; family Cariamidae; genus Cariama; species Cariama cristata. Next base: position 42,927 of record NW_009630873.1, on the reverse strand, counting down.
GCGCGGCTGGAAGGGTAGGAGCAAAGCAGCACGTAAGCCCCAGCTAAGCCCTGCGCTGAAAGCTGAGGTGTGACCTTCAGGTTGATGTCCGCGGTGGCCTGCAGTACACATGCAAAGCTCTGCAATTCCTGCCTACCCCAGCTCTGTCATAGCGTCCAAAATGATGGCTAAGGT
>NW_009630873.1:39137-42722 GCF_000690535.1 Cariama cristata | reverse complement strand
TTCCTGCTGGTGTGCAAGTCAGAAGGAGAAAAGATTGCATGTATGACCTGCTGCTGTACTTGACCATGGAAATAAATGCCAAACTGCCCTCAGCCTCATGGTACTTCTGTGGCAATCTAAGCAGTTTGGCATACAAGTTGCCAAACAAGCTATTGTAACTATACTTTAAAACAAAATAAAAAACATAATTTAAGACACTGAAATGTTGCTTTAATGTGTGTATCCCATAGCATCTGATAGGAGAGCTTTCTATGGAAAACACTGCTCTTCCTGTAACACTTGGTTTAGGCTTGTATACAAGACCAATTTTTTTATGGAGAAAGATTTTAAACAAGTATCCCTTTTGTAGGAAATACTTCTGGCCTGACTTTGTGGTCACAGTCAATGAGAGTCCCTTAATTTTCTGTGGAGCAGGACTGCAAGCTTGAGCAGTGCAAAACAATTTGTAAAGAGGATCCACTTTTTTGTAAACCAACTACATTATAAATAGAGGCAAGATGTTGGCTACTCTTCAGCAGCACTTTTTTGAGCAAACCTTGCCAAAAGAGAAAATCAAGGGGGCCTTTCAGTAGGAGCAGCACATCATACAGTTATCTGAATTATTCATGAAGAAACACACCCAGATTATCCATGGCGTATGTGTGCATGTATTCAGATTTAGCCTTGAGGAAATTTGCTGACCTAAACATGGGAGCTGAGTGGGAGCAAGGCAACATGGTTAAAGCCAGCTCAGAAGGAGTGGGTTTACATCCTGGCACTGCGCCTCGGATTCCCTGTCTGCTTAGTGCTAGGGAGAACTAAAAATAATATCTGCAGTTTAGTGGGGTGGTGTGAAGTTTACCAAATGAATAAGTTTCCTCCATAGTGACCTTCTGTCTGCAAAATCACCACAGAAGGCGGCAATGTAAAAAAAATTATATGGAGCACATCAATCAATCTGTATGAATGCTGGTTTTGTTTTTTGTTTTTGTGTTTTTTTTTTCTTTGCTCAATATGCAGGTTGTCCTTAAAACATACAGCATCAGAGTTGGGAGTGAGAGAAATGTGGAAACCAGCCCAGACTGCTAGATTAATGAGCTTGGTGTTTCTTTATGTAACCAAGTATTTTGTTTCTCTTTCACCCGCTGTTCTGCACTTCATCTGTTTTACTTGATATCATATGCTTGCTGGTTGTTGTTGTACGTGAATTTGAAAGGGAACTTTCTGTGTTTAGTGAAAATTATAGGTTGAAACTTCAGCAATCCTTTCTAACAATACCATCAATAGTAAGCTGAACAGAAGCTTAGCCGTAGCGCCACTTTGTTTCTTACCTGAGTCTGAACTTTTCAGATTTGACAAGCTATTTGATACACTTCTGCTTTGAGTTCTCACATGACCACTATAAAAAGGTGAGATTTTGAGAAGACAATTAATACTTGGATTTCTGCAGCACAACAGAGTGGATGATTCAGATGAATCCTGTTACTTCTGGAAGTGTCAACCCCAGGCAAGCCAGGGATGTATATCTATGTGCTGCTGTTTCTTGCCAATCAAGTGATAAATCTTCAAGAATCACATTATAAACTGGAATATCATAAGCTTTCCTGTTATACTAAGCTTGAAGAGAAGTTTCAGAAGGAAACATGGCAGTGCTAATTCATCGTTTGCCAACCCAGCCTATAATATTGGATTTTTTTTAGCTATTTAGTCCTGCTGTTATGCTTTGCAATTGTACTATTAGATTTTATACACATAGAATACCACCACCTGAAAAACTCCTGCAGAGTTCCACTGGCTTTGATGCTTATTTTGCCGATTTTAAAATTTGTGCTGTAGCTCTGTGGGAAGCTCAGAATACTCTGCACAGTCCCATAGGTTGTTGCTATCCTTGTAGAAACACAGCACCCAGCTCGTGCATGCCTACACAGCCATGTACGTAATAATTAACACCTAATAAGGTAAACACACACTGGTAAAATACTCAACTCTGCTACGTATTTTAGCCTTTTACATAATGATTTGAAGCATGCTGTCATCGATATGCTTTTGAGTAGGATTACTGATTTCAAGTAATATCAGGTAGGGTGTAAGGTTTGAACTTAGGATGACCTGAGTTTATTTATAGCAAGTTCAAACTTTATTTTTGGATGATATTCTTCTTTCCATCAGTTACATAGTATTTAAGTCTGTTACCTATGTGGACATATAGAAGACACTTCCTTTCAACCCAGTTTGTTGGGAATAAACAGTAGGCTTGGTGGTGTGCTGTTACAGAGGTCAGTTAACTCACTGGGGCATACCGCTGCCGCAAGGGCTCCGCAGCCATGTTGTAGAGAGCAGCGTGCATAAATTGTAATGGATCGCTGCTCCTGGAAGGGCTGTTCTTGTGTACCCACAGGAGCCCTGCAGGAAACTATGCAGGGTCTGCTTCGTGCTTAATTGCTTTGGGTTGGTTTCAGGGGACTATTCAGTCAGCAACTTAAAGACTCCATCCAGAGAGCCCTGCTCTTAAATAGGACCCAAGTCACACAAGTGGTTCTGCCCAGATTGCACCATGTTTCCCTATAGGATTACCAGCTGCTAAATGTTTTTCTATAGGATCACCAGCTGCCAGAAGATTGTACTGTTTTACTGGTCTGTAGCACATTTTGGTTGTTATACTGCTTTAAGTATCATCCTAGTATGAAATATAGCAGTCTCTTGCTATTACTATGTCATAAAAATAATAGTCTTGAAGTTTCTTGTTTCTGCTAGTACTGTTCATATTACAATGTCAAAATATCTTTCAGCTCAATTGAATAAGCAGGTGGATAAGGATGTGACAGGTGTCTAATTCGGATTCAGTACAGGGTGCTACTGTCATTTGGAGCCCCGCAGAGACCGAAGAAAACATAACCATTTTTATTGGTATGTAGATATGCTGGCTTTGTTTGTTATATGCATCAGGAGCATTCATCCAGGGGAGCACGTTTCTTAAAGGGATGTTTTTCCTAGTTGATGCCTATGAACTACCACGATGAATTCAGGGTTAGGATCCATGACTTGAAGGTAATGGGAAATCTGGTACAGAAATCAGAGCTGCACACAGAACAGTAAAGAACACAGGTCACTGCGAGATCCCTTACTGCTTGTCAACAGATGCATTAGTTTTTCAAATTTGCAGGCTTTTCCAGTCTTTTTACCATATGTGTATACAGGGCTACTGCTTATTACTTTCTCATGTCACATCTCTTACTCTTCCATTTTTCTCAGCTCCTTGAAATTATAATCCTGGACTGGGACAATTTATTTTTTTTTGCAGGAGTTGTCTGTACATCATGCAGTACTGTTAACCATGAAGAGTCATGGTTCTGACCATAGGGGAAAAAAAGATAATAATCCCTTTATCCCCACTGCTTCCCAAAAGCCTGCTGGCCCCAAATTAAAACTTGGAAGAAAAAAAGCCATTCATTCTTTTGATTGCGTGTTGCTGGAAGCTGAGCTTTTCAGATATAGTTATATCAGGATTATAAAAGTTTTAACTTTATTCCTGTTTATATTGCTAGTTCCAAGTTTCACATTTTAGAAATATCACCAAGACTAGGTCCTCTCTCTCTCTCTCCCCCC
>NW_009630873.1:0-39113 GCF_000690535.1 Cariama cristata | reverse complement strand
ACATGTATGTTCTGGTAACAGCTGTTTATCGAATAAAAACTTGAACAGAAAATTTTGTGTAAAAATAAGCGTGTATGATGATAATTTCAATTTTAATGGAGCTATTCTAATGTTTTTACAAAGTTCCTTTGCGTTTGGTTTGTTTTCACCTTCACACCCTTTTTTAAAACACGTGACCTGGCCTATGTTTATTTTTACGTCAAGACTGTGTATGGCTGACGAGAAGTGAAAGTTAGCTTCCTTGGTGATCAAGGCAGTCCTATCATGTTTTAGAAAAAAGGTATGAGTAACAAAAAAAACTCAAACAAACAAACAAAGAAGCCCCAACCCCTACTATGTAGGTTTTATGCTGTGCTGTATGGTAAAAGGCTGTAATATTAGCAAAATAACTCCTTGAGCATGACATGAACAGCTGAGTCATTTGTACCTGGTACTGAGACAAATTGCTGCTGAAGGATGCTTGTTAGTGCGTGGCTGCTGCTACAGCTGGTCGATTGCCTGGTTAAGAGCAAAGTAAACTTGAGTCTGGTAAGAACTGCTGTGAAAAAGTACGCTCCAGATAAACGTACTTTAATCTCTGGAACATTTAATTGGTCCAGCAGCATTTTCTAGTGCCTGAAGTTTTCACGTGCGCAAACATATTCATGACATCGACATAATTACCAATTTCTAATTTATTCTTCTCTATGAATCCACTAGTAATAGTAGAATAGTAGCAGAGGACACTTTTTTTTTTTTTACTGTTAATACAGTTACAGTTCATATAATAAATTATAAGTTAATATCTGTCCATGAAAGTCTTCTGACTATCACTTCTCTGCATCTTAATGTAGTACAAGGCTGCTATTGTAGGTCACTATGCTGATCTTGTATCTATCTAATGAGGTTTGAATGTGTTTAATATGAGCCTCAGAGTATGCTTTCTGTGTAACTATGTGAAATGAATCCTTTCAAAAATTTCTATTCAGTTTGTGATCTTTGAACACCGTCTCCATTGGAAGATTGTTTTGACAGATTAGTGGTTGATAACTATATTTTTAAAGCACGTTTAACTCCTTATGATAGGTATTCTGGTAGCTATCAATCAAATATTTTCATATATAAGATACTGTTTGAAATTTGATTTTAAGATGAAGAGGGCTTCTACATTCCTTAATAATGCCTTTGTCTCGCAGCTCCCAAATGCTTTTTTTCAAGCAAGCAAACTCAAAACTGAGCATCAAGAGTAACTGGCAAGCCCCGACCTCAGTGCACTGTGGCAAAGGGTGAGCAGGTAGAGTTTTTAGCAAGCCCTTGGTTCTTTCACTGGTCTTAAAGAAGCTGTCAAGTTCACGGGACTTGAAACCGTATATAACAGTGTCGTTTCCGAGATGATACGGCAGCATAGGTTAAAGTTAGGGGGAAAAGAGTGAGCAATTCCCCTTCTCCATGGGGGAATTGTAACGCTTCCATGGGAGTGCTTGCCGGCTGCTGGAGGAACGATCAGTGACAGCTTGGAGGAGAGGGAAGCTTCTGGTGTCCTGCGTGATAATCAGGCTCCTGAGCAATTAACCAGTGACTCTGACAAATACATTCCTTCCACTTCTTGAATCACATTATTTCTAACATCAAACACGGTTAGTTACCAGTTTGCTTACAGATGTAGCACTACAACTTTACAGAGTAAATAACTATTTAAATACCTTCTTGGTCATCGTGCCTCCTATTAGCCATGTAAACTCTTGTCTTTTTTCCTTTTGGTGCTATTTTGCCTCTTGGCTCTATTTTTTAATCCGTCTTGGATGGTAGTTGATCAGAAAAGTTTAATGTCATGGTTATTCATTTGTTTTTCTGCTTTACAGAAATCCACATAGTTTGAATATAGTAAGTGAAGGAAAAAAACCTCAAAACACAGTAGTAATTTGTTCAGGTAAGTTACTTCTAGGCCCTCACAGATTCAAGTACAATAGAGAGCCGATCCTTGCCCATGTCTTTTCACCAGGGAGCTCAGAGTGCTACGAGAGGTCTTCATCACCCATTTCCTCCAGTCGCTTCTTTCGGTCAACCTGGATGGTCTCAGTCTGTAGCAGCAGCATACATGACAGTGTGCGTCAGTGTATACCTCTTGCTCTGGCCCACGGGGTATAAACTGATGGATGGCATCAGCTAAGGAAAGGGAAGATACTAACTACATCAAAAAATGGCATATTTTAAAGGGTGCTGTTGCATGAAAATGTGTTTGAATAGCTCAAGTGTGGAAATTACATTCATAGAAGTATTATTTCTCTGTGCCACTGCGGGGTTTTTTTGTAGGTTGGAAATAAATTTATCTAATTAGACTAGATATAAACTTTTAGAGATGAGTAAATTTAAAAAAAAGTACTGATTGTGTGTGGGTTTTTGACTTTATGTGTAGAATGCTTATTAGGACTATAAAAAAGATCAGATATTTTCAGGAATAGATTGAGTCACTAGCAATGTTTAATAGTCCAGATTAACAAAAATGGCTCTTTCGAGTCTTTGGGGAGCTCTAATGCTTGTGTATTTCTCCAGCTTTTCTGTGAAGAATGATTTTGTCTCAGTGAAATTTCCCTGCAGCTTCTACCATTATTATATTTTCTCAAGCATAAGTGACTTTTTTTTTTCAGTTTCTGAATATCTCACACACATACATATATATGTATATATAAAAATATATATGAGAATTGCATCTTTCACTGTGCACCCCAAGAATTCCTGAATGCAATGATATAAAGCAGAAACATCCATTCCTCACAAAAACTATACATGGGAACATCTAGACCTTGTTAAGTAATTTAGATGTGATCAAGCAGAACTGAATTTTTCTAGCTGGTCCTGCAGTTTCACGTAAAGGAATCTGCAGATATGGTACCGATGGCTGCTTTGAACAATGTGAGTCCTGTTTCAATAAATGTCGACCTCGTGTTTGTGGGACTGCTCCTCTTAAAATGTCCAGCTTGCTATATAGTATGTAGTAAGTTCCTTTCCTATAAGCTTTTCCTTCTGGGTCCCTTGCTAAGAACATGCAGCAGGGATCATAGATATAATTTCTGATCAAGTACCTTATTTCAGGTTATTTCCTGGCTTGCAAGCAACCTTCTTCTATGACCTTGCAGTCATGCTGCCTTCTTGTGAGCCGCAGTTCCTGGTTGAACTCGGGACACAATTGCCCGGTGTTACAGCTGGGCTGGCACAAAAATGCCAGTTACTGCACAGAACTGCATCGTTCTGCTAATGTCTCTATGCTTAAATACTTAGAAATGATTATTCTTTCCAAGCTTATTTCTAAAGGCGCAGGCCTTTCAGGGGTTCTTGGGCAAGTCCAGCTGACTTCAGGGAGTTGGCTTATGCGTATAAATTTTCCAGAAATTGGCTGTAAGCCCAAAATTTGACTGGGAGGGTTAATCTGAAGAGTACCATAGTTAGATCTTGTTTCCACATGAAAGCTTTTTGTAAATTTTTATTTTTACCAAGACCTTTATAAATGTTCTTTTATTTGTTAGCAGGTTTGAAATGTGCTCTAATAGAGAAGTATCTGGGATGTCACCTATCCTCTTCCAGCAGGCATAATTCACTTTCCTATGAAGTATCATCTTTAAATAATTGCAAAATATTCTAAAAAGAAGCTGTTACTTGTTTTGCCACAAACTCAAGTGCTCAAGAACCTCCTATTGGGTCTTTCTTCCAAATGCTTTTTTAGTAGACTGCAGTTTTATGTGACCTTCTGATAACTTTGGGCTGTTGTAAAAAGCATGTTTTTAGAGGTATGCCATAGATGTTAACGGTGAGGGGCATCGGTCTTTCACAAAGTCCCTTTTTTGATTGCAGGAGCCCCTGTAGATGGCAGAAGGTACAAAAAATCTATAGAAAATAACCTGGCGACAGTTTCTTGTATACTTATTATTTTTAGCAAATGTTACAAATATTTTGTATTATTTATTGATGTCCTTATTAACTGCTTCAGAGGCTTTTCTGAACTACTTGTTACTATAGGATCTGAATGTTTTACAAAAGCATTATTAAATTTATTTTCACATTTGTGAGAGAAGGGAAGAGGGTGTCTTAATTTGGGGAAAAAAAAAAAAAAAAATTCCCAGGAAGAGATTTTTAACTGGATAGAAATAGAAAATATCTGTTACTTGAACGCTCAATTTAGGGTGTTCAGGAACTGTCTTGTCAAAATAATTGATATATTCAGATCTCATACAGGCTTCTGTTCCAACTGTAACTTCCCATCCTTCCAGCTCATCAGACGCCAGGACCTTAAATCAGTCACTTGGACACTGAGAAGCAGACAAAGTGTTGAACAGTTAAGCAAAGTTTAAGCACTTTGCCTAGCACCACAGGAGATCACAGTGGTAGAAGAGGAGTGACAACCTCCTTTGGTACAGTTTATCTTCTATAACTACAAAGTCATCCTCCTTTTCTGATTTCTGTTCCCCAGGCCGTGTATGACAAACATTCTTTAAATGGAGCAAGCAGACTGTCTTCCACTGCAGTTCTGGTTCGTTCTCAGATCATGTCCTTTTTTTGATGTGAACAAGCCAGGGGTCTTGTGGAGAAAAAAGTATCAGTCTTTAACTACAACAATTGTCAAGAACCTCACTCTGTCCACTGCAAATCTCAGTCCCTTTTGAGCTAATTGGATAACTGATGGCAGTAGAAGACTCATTCTCCAGTGCTAATGAAAAAAAAAAGCCGTTGTTAATTTTTTCCGAGACATTTACTGAGAGAAAACGTTTCAATTGCTGGAGTGAGAATTATAGTGGGTACTAAATTCTGCATTCTGCTTCCAGCTCATCTTTGCCTAATCCCGTTCCTTTACCATCGCAGCTCCTTCCCAGTTTGCAGACTGCTGCCACCATGCTTGTTTGGACTCAGTGTGACTCTGACTTCTCAGGTCTTTTTCTGATCTCTGTGTTTTTGTCAGTCTTTTTGCCTTGGCAGTCCCTGGTCTGACACAGGTCCTCATCAATCTCTCTTGCTTTTACCTTGTTCCTTCTGTCATGTGTTTGGCCGCAGTCCCCGTTACTCTTTCAGCTCCCCTTGCAGTTCTCTTTCTTCTCTCAATTGTCTCTGGTTTCTGTCTTTCCTTCTTTCCCCTCTCTTGCTTGTTATCCAAACTCTGTCTTTCGTTCCCAATCCTGAATTTGTGGACTTGAGCATATTGCAAATCCACTGTGAGCTGTATTTGCAGGCAGAAATTGCTGAAGGGTAGATGAAAGTACTTTCAGGGTCTGGGTAGCATCCAGGGAATCTGACCACTTATATGGATTTATTACTGAACACCTGTTAGCCAACATTTTGCAGAGGTTTATAATTTGAATAGATTTTGGTGGAGACAAGAATTGCAGATTTTTCACAAAGATGAAACTGAAGAGTTTGCATGTCCAAATGCCTTGGAAGAGTTGCTTGTGGTGGTGTGGGGTTTTTTTTGTTTTTTTGTTTTGGTTTTTTTTTGGGTTTTTTTGGTAACAGGAGCCAAAACCCAAGGAAAAGTGTATTTCTTTCTTAACAGTGACTGAGCTATTTTGAAGATGTCATTCCAGAAAGCTTGGCAAAGTTGTGATCTAAAACCAGAGCCCTGTAGCATGAACTATTGGCTCATCTGAGCAGCCTTTCATTCCAGGAGACGTATGTAATTTTTATTTTAAAACCGTTGTTTGGATAAAAGCAATCCAAGGTGATTCCATAGAGGACTAGACATTATTTTAAATTGTCAGATGTGTCATCAAGTTTTTGCATACAGATTTTTGGGGCTAGGAGTGTGGAGGGGTGTCTCTTTCTGTAAGACATTTTCAGCTCAGAAATGAGGAGAATTTTACCAAAAATGTGGGGGGAAAAAAAGGAATGAAGCTGAATGTGTTATGAATTAATTTAGTCTCAGACATGGCTATGTGGAAAAGAGCAATTATGTATGTTAAAAACACATTCAGATTTAACATAGTGAATGTTTCCATTTTGTGCTTGAGGTTATAATAGAAGAGACAACATTTTGAAAGAAATTAGGAGAAATTAAAGCCCTACTAGTTCCTGTTATTACTTTGAACTTTAGACAAAGATTTCCATCTCTAACACCAAACTTGTGCTAGTACTTATTAGTAAAGGGACCCATCTTTCCCTGGCTGGTGCTTGCAGGGCTATATTATGGAATGATAACACAGTATTTGAAATTCTGCTGATCAGTAAAATCAATTAAAAGCTCAAGTCCTTCACAGAAGAACGTCCATCCCATGGACGCAGGTTAAATAGCATCAAAATTTCAGCTCATTCTAAAATACAAATGCTAAATGTGAGGTGGATCTCCAGAAAGAGTTGAAGAGATGAGAATGGGTAAATTGTCTTTTTGGCATCTCATCGGAGCCTGGGTTTCTGATGTAGACTTTCTGAGAGAGAAGTACAGTGGCATTTATCCAAGCCAGGATGAGGTGTATTTTCTCAGATGTGGGAAAGAGGCATGTGCTCGCACCTTATCCACTGTTGCTAGATATGGCATGATTACTCCCTGTGTGTGAAAACAACAAAGGCGGGAAAATCTACCAGCCTGCTTTCCCCCCACACACACTTAAAAGACAATTTTTTAATACTGAAATCCACAGATGCCTTTTGTATTTTGAAAATACAAAATATACAGATTATTCTTAAATGCAGTGGAAAGAGGGCATTTTCCTTTGAACTCCCCAGGACATTGGACCTTCATGACCTAACAGCCACAGATTTGGTGGGCAGGTGGTTTTGCTATGGGAGTGTTAATGCCCGACTTCTCAAACACTCAGCTTTCTGCAAGCAGCACAGTTCTGCTGCTGCTCACATTTTCCTGTTCAGAAGCATTATTTCCATTCATGTTTTCAACAAGAATGTTGTATTTTCTGATGTATTTTAAGCACCAGAGCACTGTAAGTTTCCCTCCAGATGGACTGAGAGACCAGCAGGAGGAACTAGAGAGGAACCTTAGCCTTCGAGGGTCTCTTTGGGCTCTAAAAATTGAGATTTCTTTTTGAGATCATCTTCAGGAAGGACGGAAGATGGTGATGCAGTTAGCTTATCCTTTGCCCACTGTCTCCTTATTTCTGAACAAATGCCAGGGGAGAGAGCGTTTTCCTAGAGCAGTATTAGGATTATGAAGAAGTGAACCTCAGCAAACCTGTTGGTCATCCCGTGTACCTTAAGAGCAGCCAGGAAAGACACAATACTCAGACTGTATATTGTATGCAGTTTGGAGAGATGGTGAATCCCATACGTGTGCGGTCCAGTGCTGAGCCTGGTTCTGAAACAAGAGAGCCCTAAAGAGTTGCTTTTCAGGTCAGAATAAAACTAGAGGTTATTGCATGGCTTAGCCATAAGTATCTTGAGCCAGGAGCATGATATATGTTCCCCTGATGTTATGGAAAAGGTAGATGAAAATCCAGTCTATTTCCTTAGTGTTTTAAACCAGCAAAACTGGTTAATTAGAGATGCTAGGAAATATTGGAGTTAATGAATCTCCTACACAGTTCAGTAAAAGTAATTTCATTTTAAAGAGAAAGGCCTACCTATAGCATTAAAAGTAATTTCACAGCTTAAATGAATTCAGTCATGCCTCTGTAGTAAAAAGGACATTACCCTTTTTATTACCATGTGTGAAAGCTGCTCTTAGCTACATTTGAATTCGAGATGTGATGGTTAGACTGGTCTGTGCATAGTTGAAAGTGCTTGATCTCATTTTTCAGAAGATATTTCCGAATAAATACATCTGTTTATCAAATAGAGTTTCAGAAGGGAAATGATTACTCATTTACTGAATTTAAATATAAAGGCCAGCTTTTTATAGCCTAACTTTTAGTAATTGCTCCAAATATACAGCAGCTACTTTTTGGAATGTTAACATGTATTAAGGGCAGATATGACTCTTTTTGAGAGGAAGAGTCTGTCAGCTCTTAGAAGATCTCCATTTATCTAAAAATAAATGTGGAATTCCTTGATATCCCTTTGAGACAAATATTCAATATCTTGAAACAATTTTTCATAATTTCTTCAGACTTCCTCAGGTTTTTCAATGATTAACACCTAGATTACCTGTAAAGACAGGATTATTTGTCTGCACATACTTCAGTTTCCTTTTGAAGTTTCCAGTTATATTTATTGGTAATTGTTGCTTGGTCTCTTTTCATTCTCATCATGGAGTAGACAAATTGTAATGGCTTTTGATCGCTATCAAGTATTTCTGAATTTGAAACAATCAGTTTGGAGAGGCTGAATTTGAAGCAGAAGCAAATTTCGTGCCCTATATCAGTTCAGTATTACAAACTTGTTTAATAGTTTTAAAATAAATAGATTTTTGCTTTTAAGTATGAGCTAAGATGCAAAGTTCAAAATTCTTTGCCTATTATGGGCTGAGGCAAATGAGCCTCACATGTACAGATGTCTGTTAAAATACGTAACACTTTAAACGGACGATCTTGTGGACCATATACTTTATTTTAGAAATAGGCTTTACTGAAACAACTGATTTTACTGGGTGTCTGTTGTTAACATGCCTTTCCTATGAAGTGAAGTTTATCATGTGCCTTTACAGGTCCAGCTGAATTACAATTGAAAATTGTTTTAAAAAATCTAACCTAACTAGATGCAAACATTAAAAATTCAGAAATAAGCTGAAATGTAACTTTCTCACAGAGAGAGCATCGTGGAGCCTGACGTATTATTAACATAATACTGCAAAGAATGAACACTGTATTAAAACCAAACAAACAACCCCCCCCCAAAACCAAGAAAAACAAACCAAAACCAAACGAACGAACCAAAACAAAAAGCCAAAAAACCCAACTTGATGGAGGATGGTCCTTCATTCTTCCAAACTTTTAAAGGTCAGAATTGTGCTGTGGAGCATGTCCCTTTATGTCAAGATGGCATCGCAGATTTGGTCCTGCATCCAGCCAGCATCCAAAGCACCGTATCCTCACCCTTTCAGCAAGAATCTTGTTATTAACAGGGAGCAAAAATTGTCATGAGTCTCATTTCTGGATTTTTATATATATATACGTGCCCCAACTGTGTTATATAAAGAGGGGAGGCATTTCATTCATCAAGACTGTTTCACAGTGTCGTTTGGTTGGTTGGTTGGGGTTTTTTTAAGACTATTAATGAGCTGATGAGGTTTAGAAATCTTTGGAACAAACTATGATGGGAGCAGTTGAGTATTCAACAGTTGTTTATCAGCACATCGTTTGAATTAGGATTGCAACAGGAAGGAGGTTTCTATGGGAAATTGCCTCATGTATCCAGCAGAATACCAGTCTATTTTAGTTGCTCACTGCCAGTTATATATAGCTTTAATGTAAGTTGAGCAAAATTGCTCGGTTTTGCACAAATAAGCTGCAGAAATAGCACTATTCTAGTTTTTAGATCAAAGGTGGGTGATGGATTTGTCTTTACAAGGAGAAATCCATAGGGATTGTTTCTTGATGTCAGAAAATAAACTAAGTTCTTAGTTGGTACTTGTAATATGGGAGAGACCAGGAAAGTTTTTCAGCTCATGATTCTGCTTTACTCTGTCCAGGGCACAAGGTCCACGTTCACACCACCTCCTACATCCTTTTTTTTTTTTTCATTAGACACAGAACCCCCAGAGCAGGAGGAGAGCTGTGCTGCACCCCAGAAGACACCTCCATCTGAAGACCATGCCTACCTCATTGTTCAAAGGGTGTTATGGAATGAACCCACCTCACAGCGTTAACGCTGCCCTGTCAGAGCCGTTTGTCATGTCTTACAGAAAAGGGTCAGAATCTGTCTTTGGAAACCAGGCATACAAAAATAAATCCCTTTTCCTCAGAAATTGGAATTGCTTTCTTATCAGAAGATTTTTTTTTTTTTCTTCTGCTTTCTGCCTGTTTTTGAAAGCAGATGTTTGGCAACCAACCGCTCCCAGATTCCCAGCATGGAAAGATCCAAGATACATCCCAGATCTGTTGGTTGGAGCTGACACTGGTCCTCCAAGCTCTGCTTCTGTCCTCTGAGCAATGAGTCAGAACACGAGAATTCCTGACATGCATTTTCTTAGGCTATCAATCATATGTTACAAGTGATTTTTAAAAAAAGTTACATATATTCTTACTCTGCAGTGGTTTGAGGTCGACCATGCAGCACCTTCTGGTTTAGGGTCCCTAATCTGAATACAGTACTTTAAGCCTTTATTGGAAACACCAAAATACTTTTGTGGAACATAACCTCCAGGCACCATGGATGAGTATTGTGTTATGCAAGAACTATTTCTAATGTATTAAAGATTAACATCTATGTAGAAAGTTAATCAGCAATAAGCATCCTGTGCCAATAACGTAAAAATCACTCTCCATTTAATAATCACTTGTATTTTTAGGAGTTCTCAAATTAGATTTAAAACTTGTTTTTCAGCCAGACATTGGTCCATGGAGTAGTCAGTCAGGAATATAATGTTTTTTAAGAATTGTGTTGTTTACAGTGACTGACCTTTTTTTCTTGGAATTTTCATCTTCATTATTAAATAAAAAAGGTAAATCTGTTCCTTCACTTTTCCATTGTTACACTTTTTGTTGTAAGTACAGGTAAATTCAGGCTGATGAAAGTATTGATTAATCTCAAAAATATTAACTTAATTGAAATTACAAATATTTATTAAAGGAAGCATAAATTTGCCTCAGATCCATTTGTTAAAAGACACTGTTATTCATGCTTTTAGTTTTGAAGTCAATGCTTTAAAGTATGAGCTGTGCACTCCTGTTTGTTTTTTTTTTTTAATATATCTGGCATACTTTATTTGAGGTTAAACATTTATTTTTAAGCTAAGGCATGGGTTCAGATAGCAAGTTTCAGTACAGACACAGGTAACTCACTATGATAGTGACTGTGGTACTACAGGTCTAGAATAAAAAAAACCCACACATAAAATTACATATACAGAGTAGTTTATTCTACCAGTAACATGTCAAAAAAGATGATATTGCTGCTTAGACTGAAAATTTCAAGAATGTTTTTTCAAAAATTAAAGAAGATTAAATGTAGAATAACTGGACTAAGGAAAAAAAGGTAGTATATTCCTAGGGGTGAATTTAGACACCCAGTTATTAGGGAGAAAAGATCTCAAAATCTAAGGAAGCACTAACTGTAACAGACATCTTTAACATCTGTAGCATGTGTATATGCTGAGAAGAAAAGTCATTATTCATTTTGGAATATTAATTTGCATTTTGTGGTTCCCATGAATTTGGCTTCCCAATCTAAGTTTACATTTGATATAAAATACCATAAATGCACATAAACCAATAAGGAAATGATGAGCAGTAAGTGATAACGAGTGATGCGTTCTGAAGGGTTTTCTCTAACACAACTTGAAAGCATGATCATAAGATTTCCAAATGCTTTTCAGGTTTTTTTGCAAGTGTCAAAGCTCAGAGCTTCCACATGGTTTGTAACCAAAAGAGAAAGATCACATATAATCAAGGAAAGTGTGGTGCAGACAACTTGAGTCTGCTGAACCTTTCTTTGGCTGCACCTAGCATCTGACATTACAGAAGTCATGGGTATGCTTATTTGTGGAATTTGCTCAAGCTCTCGGCATCTTTGCTTTATGATTAGCTATTACAGGTTCTCTCATAGCCAAATTCAGCTTCTGACTCTCAGAAGTGAAATAGGAGGTTGTCATTTGTACTCCTGAGGTTTCTTGGAAGAGAATAAATGTAACCCTGCTCCTTAGCATACATTAGAGAGGCTTCAGCGTTGGCCCAGAACGGTAGGACTTGCTTTCTGTCACGTGCAGCCTCCCTTAAATGCCAGAAAGTTTTGGTTGTTTTCGTGATTTTTTTCATGGTCCTGGACACACAATCCAGGCACTTCGAGGGACACCTTTTCCCTCACCATTTAGATGTAAAAAAACACAACAGAAGCTAGTTTGTAGAAGCAAATGGGAGTAGTAGGTACTTGGAAGCAGTGGCCCTGGGGACATTTTCCTTGTCCAGTACCAGCAAGAGAAGAGAAAACCACAGGGAGCATGTGTTACGTCACTTACTACCCCTACCTATATTTAGATCTTTTCCTATCACAAGTCATACGCTGCTTCTCCTTTGGAAGAGTGTGAAGTATTGGTAAGGATGTTACAAGAAAAATGCCTTGGGAGAGGCACTACGTCTTCACCTGGGGAAGGAGGATGCAAATGTAGCATCGTTGGACTTGCTTCCCTTCAGGCGCTCTTCCAGTGCAAAGGCAGTCTGCAAGGCTGTCCTCCTGGTTTGAAGTTCCTAATATTTCTAGCGGTCAGCAGGCTGTTGGCCAGGGTGTTTCAGTTATACACAAACTTAAGATGTCGTATTTTCGTTGAAGGAGAAGGATGTCAGTTATTCCAGGTTTCCTCAAAAGGCTCTTAGAAATTAAACAGTGATGTTAGTTGCGCTAATAGAACATTTGCATCTCAGCAAAAGCCTTAGCTAGCTATTTTGGATATATTTCTTGGACTATTTCTCTCAGTTGCTTAACTTTCATTTGACTTGTTCAAGGGCTGTCAGAAAGTTTCCCAAACTGGCTGAAGACGTCAAGTCAGCTAGATACATTGGAAAGTGGCTTGAAGTTTTTAAAACCAAAATCCTATAAAATGGAGATGAATGGTGAAGATGTTTCTGCTATAATCATTTAGTTGAGGTTATTTATACTTCACCTGCTTCTATATTTAATTATGTTGCAATTTAAGTTCCAGTTGGAATACGTCTACAAGATGACATACGATGCTTTTAAGCAATAACACTGTGCTGTTCTCTCCTGGAAAAATTAGTATATTGGATGAATTATGCCATAGTTGACAGGCAGGATTAATTTTGACAGTAAGCTTTAAAGCAATGTGGTTGGAAAAAAATATAGCAGATGTGCATGTTTGCTGAAGATTCTGGATTTGCAGATTATTACATGTGTTACGAATTGCAAATTAAGACCACTTGAAAGCTTCTTCACCTTCTGTGCCTGCAACTGTGTTCTTAATCTCCACAATCTGAAAAACTTTTGTCCTACTAGATTAGGAAATGCTAAAAGAGTAACTCTCAGCTTTGTTAGCTAGTTGTTTTGTAATGCAGTTCAATAGCCATAACCGAGTAACAGCAAACTACAAAAGCATGTGTTTTGCTAGTTACTATTATAAAAAAGGCAAGAAAACATTTCTTTGAGAAAGGGGGAAAAATGTAAGTTTTTATGATGTCTGTTATAATGTTTTTATTTTAAAATAAACTTGAATGTTTCCTAGGGGTAGGCTGAACTGTAGGGAGAAGCAGCACATGCTGGGGAAGAGCTGGGCAAATGGCACCAGGAACTGCCAGAAGCAACTTGGGAACAGCTAAAGAAGGGAAAACAGTTCAAGAGCTGTTCACATCTAAGTTTGGGTATCCAGTGACTCATTTGCGGTGACTCTCCACAAGAAAGCTACAGACTTAAGAGAAATCCAGACCTCTATTTACAAGAGATGCTGACTTTCCCTAACTTCAGCCATAAGCTTCTAGGGTGGTTTATAGGTTGCTGTATTTTATCACATCATTTCAAGTGTTGTTGTATTTCTATAGGATGTATCCCATACATATTTTTTTAAAAACTGCCAAATGGGTATGCACCTTCCATCCAAACTTATTTTTCTGAATGGGACATCATCTTAACAGATCTGTAGTCTTTTCTTTGTGTTGTAACTATGGCAGTGCTTTGTCTCACCCTAAGTTGAAAAGATCACATCAGACAGGTCTTGAATAGCAGGTGCAAAGTCAAAATAATCAAAAAGTGTAATTAAAATTAACTAAGGGCTTCAACTCACAGTTACTGAATATTTGAAAAGGCTAATTAGCATTTTCATTAAATAACGGAAACTTTGGCATAGGTTTTTCTTTAGGAGGCAGTGACTGAGAAAATTAACACCTTCATCAGCCACCACGTTCCTGGTGCATGGTCAAAGCCCTTGTACGTTTTGCCGTTAATCAGGCATGTTCATGTGTTTCTATTTGGGTTGTCAGTGCAGAGCAGGTGCCCCGTGGACCTGTCCTGCCTCCCAGTTCAGCAACCTTAACTGCATTCCACCTGCGGGCTCTGCCCTCAGTTACCCTGATGAAACTCCAGACAAAATTTGCAGCTATAGGAAAACATAGTGCAACTGAAGGCAGAAGTTTCTTGTTAGATTTTTTTTTTTTGTCAGCAAAAAAGTACACCACCACCACCACCCCTGAAAAAAAAAGAAAAAACCAACAAAAAAAACCACAAAAAACAATTTTAGGCTAAATTAGCAGAACCACTGCTGGAACCAAAAAAATGGTTGGATTAAAACACTCCAGTTGTCATTGAAGTACCAGAAAGTAAACTCTCTCTGCCATTTTTATGCAGGCTTTATTTGGATTATCAGGGTATTTTATTTCCTCCCTTCCTCATTTTAAGGAAAGTCAGCCAAGACTTGAGGTATACAGTCTGGCAGTACAGACACCTACTAATGTAAAGATAGAACATTTGTTGTATATAGATCCTTCACGTAGTTGATGCAGTGGCTGAAAAGCAGCGAAATCCTTGCCTAGTAAATATCTCTAAGCTGAATGATCATAGTTGATCATTAGAAGTCCAGAACATATTTGGGATAGCTTTTAAAGGCTCTGGTCAAAACAAGACATCTCATGATTAGGTATGGGGTTATAAAGTAAAGCAATATATAAGACAAGCAGAAATAATTGTAGGGTAAGGGCCTGAAGTGCAAAATGTTTTGCAGTCAGATACTTCTTGGTATGGGGACACAAATAAACACCACTCCTGCTGCCTAAACACAGGCGAGAAAAGTTTGAAGCTAATCAAATTAGAAACAAGCATTTTAAGCAATCACAGTATTTTTAATTGTGTATCCAAATCTGAAGTTTGTTTTATAGAAAAGCAAGATAGAATGAAAGTTAATTTTGTTAAACATTATTATAAGGTAATGACATCTGAACTGTCGCTCATCTAAGCTCTCTGACCTTCTGTCACATCAGTAGAGAAAGTTAATTTTTTCAGTGTAAATTTCCTTTCCCTAACTCTCCCAATTATTCATTCTCAATATTAAGTCTGTCTGCATGAAACTCTAGATAGCAAGATTTTGATCATCCTCAATTTCTTGCTGAACAGTGTTAGAATTAGCCTAAGAAAGCAATGTTTATTTTTATAAGATTGTGGGGTTTTTTTCTGTTGTAACCCATAAATTTGTCATAGTTCATAAATTTGAGAAGTTGACACTAGTTTTGGGGTTGTCTTTCTATAAAGAGGTCCTGTCAAATCATCATTTGTCAATCCATGCCTAGCGAATGAAAATATACCAGTTGTGTTTTAAAATTAACTATCTTTTCCAAGCTAGAGTTTTCTGTATACCATATCTATGAAATTATGAACAATTATGCAGTAACTCATCTTAAATGTTTCTCCAGGTCTGCTATACCTAAATCGGGATACTATAGCATCTGTCTTATAGTAGCACACATCAGTGGTCACAAAGTCGAGAAATAAAGAATGGGACAAGAGCCTATCGATACAAAATTGTGTACTGCTTAGGAGGGAAACTTTAAGCACCTATATAAGACTTTACCAGAGTTAGATTTTGTGGAGTAGAGAGAAATTGAGTTTTCCTTACAAGTGTGGCACAGCAACTTTTGCTGGTGATTAAATAGAAATATTCTAACTTCATAGGCAGATTTTTAGAAAGCATTGAAATTTGGTCATTGCAATTAATGGGTTTTTGTAGCACATTAGCTACCTGTGTCAAACAGGGCTGTAGGAGTAGCAGCAAGATTTTTTTTTTAAGCAAATGAACACTGGGAGTACCTCCAGGGAGAAGTTCTTCAGACTTCAAGTATAAGTACATTCATATCTTATTGTTTAGAAGCACTTACATGCTCAAAAGACCAACTAAAGTGAAGGAGAGCTTAGTAACAGACATATATAGCATATAATATTCTAAGAATATAAGAAGACCAATTAAGCAAACTTATCACCCTAGAAGAAAATTAAGGTCCGTTAGCATCCCTGAACCACCAAGGCACAATAGTTCTTACATCTTTACTGTACTAGCAAGACACAGTTGGAAACGATAGTATAGAATAAATCAGGAAGACTCATGAAATTATGGCATAAAAGTCAATATTTAAAAACATGCGAAGTAGTATTCTGATTTAAACTCTTATTCTTAAACTAGAAAGTGGTAGTATATTTAATTTCATAATGACTTAAACCAGATTCTGGTTATTATGTTAAATTTATTCCTGCTTCAATTTCAGAATGTTACCTCTTATATCAATATCTTATTAACCTTTTATATAATTATCTTATTAACCATCTTATATCAATAAATTTTGAGACAAAGTTCAGAAGCATAACTTTCTGGCTAGTTTATAACCACCAAATACTGAAAGTAATTTCACTTAAAAAAAGGAATAATTATATTTTGTATAGCTTCATAGATCAATGAACTAAAACATCATATGTTTCCAGAAATAATTGTGGTACCTAAAAAACTAAATAAAAATTCTTTATTTAAGAGGAAAATAATGAAATAACTTCTTGAAGTACTACCTTAAGCAAATATCACCTGTAGTAGATATTTTATATAAGCCTTTGAATGTCGTGTCAGGTGTTCTCTATGTAAAATCTTGGCCCCACCTTCTTAATGCTCAGTTGCCAGCATTCTTGATGGGAAATAGAGTATGTAGCATGAGTATACTTCTAGGAAATGGAACTCATATATGTTAACCTCTTATATGTGTTTCAATGGAAATTTATGGTGTACATCAGTATATTAATAGATACAAAAGAACAGCTTTTGTAAAAGTAAGTTTTTTTTTAATTTTTATTTTCCTTTATTTTGTAGTTAAGCATAGGTTTTATAAAGCTGTGAAAGATAATGAAGGGACTCAAAGAAGCTACTTGGGTTTGGTGGCTGTTTTAATCATGTTAGTGTCCTACTTTAAGGTTTCTAATAGTTTATTAGAATATCTCTAGAGCTGACTTGTATGATGCCTTGTTTCATTCTCTTGTCCCGCTCCCCCCAAAAAACTTCATCATTGATAATGCATCAGTGTTGTATGTCTCTCTCTTATTCCACTTGTGTAGTATTTTCTTTTATGCAAACTGTTTTTTTTTCCCTTGTGAATGAGTAGTTAAATCCTGATTTTTGGTTTTTGTTAATTATGGAAACTCTTGTGTAGAATAAATCCACAAATATAGTGCTTCTGTCCTTAGGATTTAGATCTAAATTGTTATTGCTGCAATGAGGGATTGAAGCTACAAAAAGCGCCTGTCCTAAAGCCATGGGGATGGTTTGTACCTGCTGCATTGGAGCTCCTATTTTCTCATGCAAAATCTGTACTCTAGTCATAGGTTGATTATTGCTTGGTTTTTCGTACTTGCCTTTGTTTTTCTACTTACACTGTTATGAGCCTTCTGTGGTGTTGCCTTGATAGTAAAACTGTTCTGGATAATGATGGCAGGATAGGCTCTTCAGAACAGCTTGCCATGTGGATTGTACTTACAATGTGTTCTGGAATAGTCCTGTAGAGTAATTCTAAAATAGCTTGTCCTTCAACAGGAAACTCCGACTAGAATAGCTATGTTGTTGGGACATCCATTATTTTTTGTTAGATTTTGTACTGGATAAAAGCTTGGATAGGGATGAGGAAAAAACAAAGGAGGATTGCAAAAGTCATAGCATGTGTATCTTTATAGATTTACAAGTTGCTTAAATACAGAGGTTGCTAGGTGCTTGTGCAGAGTATAATGTTTCTATATCTGGTAGAGCTCAGACATCAGTGCGATGGAACTAGTGCTTCAGAGGTCTATGAAGATCAGGGAGATAAAGGAAAGGACGATTGCTTTGGGAAGTGGGGCCTATTCCCCAAATATTTGGACTAAGGTAGAGTCTAATTTTGATATTCTTTTAGTCATGGGGGAAGACAAAAGCTGAAGCTGGGAAAAAAATTCCACTGTAGTACAGAGACATAGGCTTTAGTGTACCAAGTTATGCATCAGGCTGTTACCTTCTTGTATCCGGAGAGCAGCTACCTGGTACCTTCACTCACTATAGCTGGGATTTCAAATTGACGCATATGTGGGAGATAACGGTGAAAAGCCTATGACTGTGTGTTGTATTTCATAAAACAGTACCTTTTTCAAATGACACCTCCATCAGTGATACAGGGTGCATCTGCTCACCAAAACAGCATTTTGGTGTTTTTAGGTTTGTTGTGAATCCACTCCCATTAAACTCAGTGTGTTACAGTGGAGTCCTGTCATTCTTGGGAGAACAGGATTGCCAAAACAGTAAGCATTGAATGCATTGATACCGAGAAGCACATGAAGTCATCGCTAGTTGTAATATCCTTGAAGGATAATGACGTCATGGACAGCGTGTGCTTTGCTGGGTGTTGTAGTGTTTTGTGTGAAGTACCGTTTTGAGTGGCACATCTAATCTGATTACCGTGGAGCTGATCGCATTAACAGTTGCGGTCTCTCTGGCACAGCTGAACAGCTGGAGTCAGCGCTGCATTGCAGTGGGAGCTGTGCAAGCGTAAAGAAAGACACGATCTTGTCCTTGAAGAGCTTGCCGTTTGAGTTGACATAGATCCTGCAAAAGGCATCTGCTCTGGGAAGTGGTTCTTGACCGAACAGATGGGAGTCTTGTGTTCGAGCTTGCCCAGCTAGCTCTCCCCACAGGGTACGGGCTGTGTCCACACTGCTTGGCATCTGCTTGGGCTTTTATCCCGGTCTCTTGTGGAGCGGTCACAGGGCCTCCAAGGATAGGTGGATGCTTTGTGTGATTCAGAGTGCCTCAAACGCAAGGTTGGAGTTGGCAGCCGCAGGAGTTACACAAGGGCATGGTGTTGAAGTTGTGGTACCATGTCCTGAGAGTTGCCTGAAGGGGAGGGCAGGGGGTGAATGAGGATGGAAAGCAGCCCTTGAGGGTCAGTGTTGGAGGTACAAGGGGAGAAAGGGTCAAATTTGATGCAGTCTCAGTGTTTTCCCTTATTATAAGGGTACCTTGCAGCAGATAATGCTTGGCTTAATGCTTCATATTGGAGCAAATCAACGGGGTAAGATGATGAGAGCCAACAGGGTGCTTGGGAGTGAGTTTGTCTGCATGGTGTGGGTGAGCAGGGATGAGGCTTTGGACTGAAACTGGCAGCAAGTGGCAGGCTGAAAGGCATCAAACACTGTTTTTGAGGGATTTTATTTTGATGACCTTAAGAGCATCAGTGAAAATACTTGGCCAGCTACTTATCCACAGTGGACGAGAAAAAGCTGCTAAGTGACTTGATGTGAAGAAGTAAACTGCTAAGGACATTTTTTTTTAAGGGAAAATAGGTGTGTGGAGGCCTTTTTGACTGCTGCATTTCTCTACAGGAACTTAAAGGCAGTTGTAGCCACTCAGGGTGGTAGTATGAGAAGCAAATGATTGAATTAATCACAGAAAAGTTTCTGGGTGTGTGGGGAGAGCTTCAGGTGAAGTTAGTTGTTGGGAAGCTGGTCACATCTAACAGCAATTGTGTCTCCTTACCTATGTAAATAATCTTACTGATGAAGAGTTGCTTTGTGAATGAAGAGGGAGCTCCTGCAGAGAACAAATGGGTGATACTGGACCATATTCCTCAGGCTGATGAACGTGGGAGTTTCAGCATCCGTTTTTATGGCTCGTTTCCTTTCCAGTTATGCACAAAGTAGGACATTAAAAAATTGTTCATTTTATTGATGCAAAATAGAACATTTGTGAATCACTGTCTATATTTAGCAGAATGCATCTTTAAGTAAAATGAATTGGCTATTCCTAAAGAAAACTTGCATATCCATTTATAAAGTTATAACTTATTTCCAGTATTATGCAGGAGTATGATGAAAGTTATGTGCTGTAAATTACTTGGTTTATTCTTCCTGTCAAATAAGGAGTTTGCAAATGCTTCTCTTAATTCATGATTGAATGCTTATATGACACTTGGATTTCACTGCCTTTGTATTTAATTAATGAGAAAAACCTAGACTCTGAATTTCAGAGCCAGAAGTATTTCCCTAATAGTATCAGAAAATGTTTCCACCATAGGGTTGTCATTACCTGCTGATTAAAAGCGTCATGATGAAAAAACATGTTAATCTTTTCTGCCAGGATCTGTGAAATTTCATGCTGCAGTTTAATATTGCTAATGAAATCACTTCTATGCCAGACTAAAAAGAAGTCTCAGACTATAGAGTCACAACCTATGCTTGGGTATGATTATAGGGTTTGGTTGCTGACAGTGCTGATTTTTTCCTCCTCTGTACAGTTGCTAAGTGAGTATGTAGCAAAGCTGCTTTTTTTTTTTTTTTAAATATTAGTATCTGATTTGGAAAAAAGGTCATTGTCCAGCAGTAGCAAACATAGGCATGCACTGTGGTTCTGCCAGGCCCTTGTCTCCTGGGTTCTCCAATGCGTGCTTCTCATCGCCTGCAAGAAGAAATGCAGGTATCACTGATCATGAAATTACAGCAAAGGCATACTACTGATTTGAGATCTTCAGCACTAAATTGTTCTCTAATAATTGTAGAACCTAATTGGTACTTAAGATGTTTTTCAGGGATTTTCTGCTCTATTGTCTTGATACTATGACTTCTCTGGCTTATCAAAGCGTGTAGGTAAATGAGGCTCAAAGCACTGCAGCAGTAACAAGGTCGAGTACGGAAACCAAGCTGTGGCTTAAGAATCTGTTGTGCAAATATTGATGTAAATTGCACTTGGTTGTGAGCTACAGGCATGGATTAAGAAAATAGAGTAGTAATGAGGGGAAGAAACAGATAAAACATGCATTATTTCTTACAACATTTACATTTGTCTTTGTCTGTCTTGCTTTGTTACAGTTGTAAATTGCATGTCTTGCCCTGCTGCTTGTTCCTCCGCTTGATTGCACTGAACAGCAAAGGTGGTTCATGTTGCTTTGGTGGTTAAGAGTGTACGTAATGTTTGTGCAAACGCAGACTTCCTGGACACGTGCTTCTGCTCTCCGTAATCTGGGACACCACAACTGCAGCCACCAGCTTCCGAAGGAGTGCGTATTTTAACCGAAGCTGTATTTGTTCCATTGACCGCACTGATGAACCCTTTTCACTCTTCCAGCAATTTCCATTTAAAGAAGAGTAAATAGAAATATTTAATTCACAAGCTTAGGGTTTAAGAGGTCCAGCAGCAAAACTCCTGATAAGGTGCTTGCACTGCATGCACTAGAGCAATGCTAGAGGAGATAAGGGGGACAGAAGGATTGTTATTGCAGGAAGAGTTGAAATAGTCCGGGGAAAAAAAAATCTGCACCAGTGTGTTTAAAGTATATTCTTTGCATTCTTCTATGTCACTTCTACAGTCCTGAAGCTATGTTATAAAACTTTAACAAAAAACTAAGTCTTACTCCCCCCTTATAATCCTGTATCAATTCATTGTGTTTTTCAGTTGACTTGCGAGGATTGTATCTCCAGTAAGACAGGAGATGGCTTTTTTTCTTTTTCAGTGTTACATCTGTTTCTTTGTAATGTTCACAGTGCCTTAAGCAACGAGCGTATGAAATGGGTGCTGAATTTCCATGTGTTGCCCTTGTTTAGAATTTAGCACTAAAAGCACTGAAATTGCATGTAGTCATGTACAAATAAATGCTTTAGATCTAACTTGGCTGCACTTTACAGAATGGTAAAAACTGAAGGGTTTCAGCCTCCAGTTGTGCTGTTTCATGTGTCAAAAATGATAAAACCTTAGTTGAAACATATTCTGCAGTTGTGCACCTTGCCTTTTGTATCCACTTTTGAGAAGCTGCAGGTACTTAGTATTTCACTGCTCAAGTACTTGTATTTATCATTAACACAATAAACAGTTACACAGCTATATGTCACTTATGTAGAAAAATGTTAGCTCTTTCTTGCCTTCACCCTTCTCCCACCTTGCTCCTGAGCATCCTCCTAAAGCAGAGCTCTGATCCTGTGTCAGCTCCTGCTGCAGCATCCTTGTGCCACCGCTCCTGTAAGGTGCATCCTGTCCACCCCATCCATCCGTGCCCGGAGCTGGACGTGCGAGGCCAGGGCTCACGAGCCGCTTCCCGTGCTGTATGAAAGAGGCGCCTGAAGCCGATGCTCACCGGGGTGAGCTGTGGCTGGGTATGTGCTTGTGTAGCTGCTTTCAACAAGGGAAGCTTTGAAGTGCTTCAAAGAACCCAGTGGTATGTGTACCTTTTGATAAAAAGGATGTTCAGTACAAATAGGAGAATATACTGGAATATTAAGATAAGCAAATTTTGTGGTCGTAAACAATGATTCCTAGGGGAGAACTGATGGTGACCAAAGTGTACCTAAGCAAAACCGTACTTTTACCCAGTTCATAAGGGCTGAATAAACAAACAACCTTGATTTAAAAAGAAAGTGGACCGAAGCACAGTAGTGACTGTTGGTGTTACTGCTCTGTACTAGAAGAGAGAAGTTAGGGGTAAAGCTAAGGTCTTCATGCTACTGAATTTTTCTAAACATCAGATCAAATGTGTCTGGGTTTAGTTTTATGCATTTTCCTGCCAATACCTAACAAATAATGGGACTAGCCATATTTTTTTAAGTGAACAACCTTCCTAAAAATGTTTTTACTTCTGTTGAGGGTTTTTTTTTTCTTCCTTTAGAAAAACGAGGTTAGGGTTTTGGCAGAGGGGAGCTGTCTGTAAGGTAACAGAACTTAGTTCATCTCATACCAAACACCAGCACTTGATACCAATAATCTTCGACTCAAATATTGCTCTTGGGTACATTTATCATTCCCGTTGTTCTGTAACACAGCGGGAAAAGCAGTTTTTAACAGTTGCTAGCAGAGATGTGCACACAGTAGGAGCTGAAACAGTTCTTGCAGTTGTGTGACAAAGCCCCAAAATGTTGGCAACGTTCTGGACCTGGAAGGGGGTTTTTGTTGGTGAATGCTAGCAGTGCTTTCAGGCTGGTGTGTGTCCTTCTATTCACTCTGTGTGGTGTTGAGTTACACTGCACATGTAAAATGTAATCCCTGAAGGATGTGGTTTTTCTCCTCCCTGCCCCAAAGGGAGTAATTTGTAGGGAACATCTGACTGGTAAATTGTGACAGTGCGAATTTGAATTTCCCTGTTGAATGGTACTATCAACCTGGGTGATGCATTTGTACTGTGTAGTCAGATTAGGCTTTTCTAGTGTTCAGTGGTGCTAGCCTCTGCTTTGGAGTATGTGTACATTTTAAGGGAAAAGAAGATACAGGATATTTCCCTTCAGTTTCTTCCTAGTAAGAGTGACTAAAGCACAGAATATTTTCTTCACTTCTGTACCCCTCTCCCCATTGTTTGAACCACAATCCATGCTTAGAAACAGCAACATCACTTGCTAAGACAAGTAGTTTTAATGAAACTTCAGGTAAATATGAGAGGAGACCTTATCGCTCTCTACAGCGACCTGAAAGGAGGTTGTAGTGAGGTGGGAGTCGGTCTCTTCTTCCAGGCAACTAGTGACAGGACAAGAGGACATAGTCTGAAACTGTGTCAGGGAAGTTCAGGCTAGAAATGAGGAGGCATTTCTTCACAGAAAGGGTCGTTAGGCATTGGAATGGGCTGCCCAGGGAGGTGATGGAGTCGCCATCCCTGGAGGTGTTTGTGAAAAGACTGGATGTGGCACTTGGTGCCATGGTCTAGTTGACATGGTGGTGTTAGGGCAAAGGTTGGACTCGATGGTCCTGTACGTCTCTTCCAACCTAATCATTTCTATCATTCAGGTAAAGATACTTCTGACTTTAAAGGACGAAGGAGATCATTTGAGAAACTAAGATATTTCTGAGGAAAGCATCTCCCCTGCTCCCAGTTAAAGCAACCTAGTTCTTTACATTTGGGAAGGTAAATTTTAAGCTTAGGTACGTTGTTGTCTTGGTGCTGTATGAGAGTGGAAGATAATGAGACTTTCATATCTTTAGATAGATATCTATCTTTAGATAGATATGAAAGTGCACTTTCCTTATTTCCCCCTCTGTGTGTACTCTGTCTTCCCAGTCCCCTAAGGAGGAGACCTACCGGGTGGCAGCCCGATTTCTGGCTGTGCATAGGTGGGTGCCTACGATCCTTAGACCTGGTAAATTGGTTCAATGCCACCTTTGAGTACATTTCCACCTAACCCAAGCTCTCCTGCATTAGACTGCGGCACCGGTGTGGAAAGCCTTCAGACCAACCCCAAGACTGTTAGAGGTGCAGGTCAGAGCGTGAGACTCATTCCAGGTCTTGTTCAGACCCGTCTAGTTTGCAGCAAAGATGCAGGGAAAAGAGCCCAAGCGCTGACAACTTCACAGTAGCTTTGCCATAACTTTGCTCCACTCAGAGTAGTAATACAGCGGGAATACAGCACCTCCTTCCCACCCTCACCTGGGAAAAAGCGTGTCAGCACAGCCGGCCATGGGAGATGCCATACAGAGAGAGTGGGTAAGTACATAGTGGAGCTTTGCTTGGGTAGATTGATGCGGTTGCTCATCAGCTGCAAAGATGGCAGTTGCCTGATAACTGTGCAGTGAAGATGCATATTCTGACTTGTGACTGATCATTGAGACACTTAAAAATTTTAAGTTATTGTTCCATTAAGATTTTTAGCCTCTTTGGTAATACAGTTTGATTCAAAGGGGCAGGAGTCACGGCTAGAGAGGGATTTCTTTATTAGGAATTGATCCATAATAAAACTTCTCACCCAACACATGCATAAGCTTTATAATGTGATCTCTTGGTGTCTCAAGCGTTTATTTCAAGTTAGTCATTTATTCCAGAAATTATGTCCCTTCCTCTAGACTGTTTGCCTGCTTCCTTTCAGTTAGTGGGGTCATTTCAAAGGATTTTAAAAGGATCCACTGGATGGTGACATATTGCACTGACTTTATGGTTCCAAATACAAGGATTTGGGTAAGTTGTTAGCTTGAGTCATGTGCCTGAGAATAAATGCTTCATCCACAAGAATAAACTTGCCTGATCTCTGTCCGTCTGAAAACACTTTTTGTTCTGAGTGCATTCTGCTAGCTTTCATTTTGTAATGGGAACAACTGTGTTAAATACCTTTATCGGCGTGTCTGCTTCGTGCACAAGACCTCTTGTGTTTACGTTGATGGTTTTGGAGAGTCTGCCAGACTCAATCACGATTTTAGCAATAATATTTTATAATACTGCAAGATGATTGTTCCCTTGACTCATTACAGTTTTCAAGAACAAAGTATAGGTAGGGAGTTACGGAGGCAGACACTACCTAGCAGCACATATTAGAAGCAGCAATGCTGTTCTTCTAGCAGAGCTATAGTTTGAGGAAAAAATCATGACATCTTTTGGAATATTTCGTGGCATGATAATTGGCACTTGTGACTAAAATAAAGGGGTTTTCTGTGGTAGAAGGTATGGTTGACTGGGTATATTCTTAGTCTGTTTTATTGATCCTTTTAATGGGCTCTCAGTTAAGAACAGATCTTACTACTGCTTGTGCAGCTTTCCCCAAAGAACTGGAAAAATGCTAGCTGCTGCTTTTCTACCTTCCATTGCTGAGAACAAAATCTCTTACTAATTTTTGCAGTCTTCCTAAAAGTGTCTTTTGGCTCCTGCCATAATATTTAATGAAAGGCTGTCATTGTGAAAGGTCTAAATCTGTATAAGATTTAACCCCAACAGCGTCCTTCATGTTTAAAGCTAAAGTTAGTTCCTCACTGTTAGCCAACTGTTTCTCCTTTGCAACTGAGCTGTCTCCATAGCTACAGTAAACCTTGGATAATATCTTTCAGTTCATAGATGGAGGGCAGGAGAAAAAAAGCAGTGAGGGGAAATGAAGTTAGTGGAAGTGGTGTTACATGTGATTAAATACTTTGATAATAGCACTTATGGGCAAAGAATCAACCAATATGGTGTAGCTTAGTTTTGTGGGACTTTAGCAATACCTTGTTTCCCAGGTGATGGCATTGGAAGGTGCTCAGGTTGCCTTCGCAATGCCATGCAACTTCCAGCAAACAGGTTGTTTCCTACAGGTTACTTGGTTGTCATCATTTGCAGATGACCCTCTCTGACCTCATTTACATCACTTCTCCCACACACACTTAATTTTTCTGTTGTCAGAAGTCAGATTGCCAAAGATGATCTCTCCTACAGGCTAAGTCCTTTGTACAATTTGAACCTAGATAGATTTTTTTTTTCTTATTTTTTTTTTCTCGTCCAAGTTTAGATTAAAAAAACCAACTTTCATTACTCTAGTAGTTCAGACAGAATCAGTTGGAAGAGAGGTTACGTGCAATTGGCAAGGGTTTATATTTCACATAACTCTTGAGTCTCAGTATTTGGGTTTCTCTTTTCAGATCCGGTACCCTTTGCTTGGTCCAAAACAAAAAAAAATCCACACCCAGTTTTAAGATTCTTTGTATGTCTTCCTTAAGCAGGGGGTACTAAATTGGAGAAATTGACTTTGGGGTGCAAAAATGGCTGCTTTGTAGGCATAACTTTTATCCTCACTATTAACTGAATTGAAAAGTTGTCTCTCTTTCTACAAAATCATAGGATGATAGAAGGGTAAAGGGGGATTTACTTTTACAACTGACAACTTCATAGACAGATTTTTTTTTTCCCCTCCAACTTGCAAGCTAATTACTTGTATACTAGACTGTACTCTTCTGAAAGTTCATATGCTTTAGTAGAAAGCTGTCAGTGCAAGGCAAAGTTTTGGTGAAACTGGTCCACTGGTTAGGCTCTGTATAAACAACCTTTGGCAGACTCCTTAAATTTCTTTTTTCTTAATCAGTATTGTTGCCCAAAGTTAACCAGTTGGACATAGGAGGACTGCCTTCTGCACAAAAGAGAGTCTGTATCTTGGACTGATTTTAAAATATATTTCATTGCTTTCTGTGAGCAAGGGTCATCAAGAAAACATTGATTAATGTTTGAAACTTGAGCAAGGATTTTTTTGGAAGCTAGAGACTCCCTGCTACAAGGGAAGGGCTGGAAGGGCTTTCTGCAGCTCCCAGAGCTGTCAGAGTGTGATAAATTGTTCAGTAAATGCACATGAGCTGATCCTATAGCGACTCGCTAGAGCTTTGTGGTGGGACTCCCTGAGCAGGAGTCAGGCTTACACATTAAGAAGGAAGCTAGCTCTTAATGAGCATGAGGGTGTGGTGGAGGTGGCAGGGCAGAAAGTTGCTCTGCTTATTGTGATGTGGATGTATGACCCTCTTTCTGTGAGAGTGTATTCATTACCAGAGACTGAAGTGGAAGCCTTTGAATTGCATCTCTCGGGTAATGCTGAATGCAATAGGGAATGTCCTACCTTCACAGATGTTTATGCTTTGGATGATAGCAGGTAGTACCCCTGGTCGATAAGCAGCTCAGGTGGCAGTCACTCCTTTAGCCATGCTAGAGGGTTAAAGAACATTTTGGATATAGCGCAATATAAAGGGAAGATGTGAAGGCTTTTCTTTTTGTTTTTCCCTTTTTTTTTCCCTTTAAATGCACACTATTGTCTTCCCTGGAGAAGAAGGTTAAATTCTGGATAGAAGCCAAAATTGAAGTATGTAAGTTCTCATAATTAAGTAGTTGGATATTAGGAAGTGCCTTTGTTGCCTCAGTGCATTTTTTTTAAAATGGTATAACTGAGGAGTTTATGAAAGATTTGCTTTAGGAGGTGTAAGTTTCTTAAAAGTAGGAATTAATTTTTGACTTACACAGAGCAAGGAGAAAAAGGTAATAGGAAGAGAATAGTAAGTAAATAACCAAGATGAAGTCAAAAAAGCTTTAATCTGTTCAATATTATTTGAAATAACAGATTGGGTTCAGTAAACTTGGTTCTGATGTGGCAGTCATTAAAAATGAGTCTTTCCAATGACTTCAGTGGAAGCCAGACTGGACTTTTTTTCCTTATTGTTAGATATTTAAATAAACTGGCAAATAGAAGGCAATAGAAGAAGATAAGATGCGTTTACTTGTCTTCAAAGGGACTCTTACCTAGTTGGGATACTTAGATAGTAACCTTGAGGATGGTGTATAGAGAGATGGTAAAAAATTGAGCTCTGTGTTAGTGGATTCTCACTCTGTTGCTGTTTGACCATCTTGAGTTTATTTACCCATAGGCACCTACACCTGGACTTAACAGGGGCATTCAAATTGCCATTGTAGTTGGTGGTGGTCTAGTAAATTCAGTCTGTGGAGTCTAGAGGAGCGCTAGTGCCTGACTAGATGTGAGCGAGGTGAAAGGCACTCTGCAATCTAACTATTTCTGCTGTGGGAATTCAAATTCTTCAGTCAGACTCATTTCTGGGGGGAGAAATGGAAAACTGGGATTGGGACAGGGCAGGATGGGATTCAGCTACAGGCTGAAGTTCCATTTCCTACATCAGATGGCTACCGTACCTCATTCACGTGTAGTAAAAAAATTCCTCTCCATCTCTTATTCACCACACACTAAATTATTAATCCAGTCTGTTTACTCATAATAAATAGTCTTGTCTAAAGCATAAGAAAGTTGTGTTTTGATTGACAATCACAGAAATACTGTATGCATGAATTGCTCTAGCTCATTTTGTCAAAAATAATCAGCATAAGACCCACACTAAGTATCTAAATGTTAGATAGCTATCTAGGATTTGAAGATCCCTGACTAGCCAAACGCAGTACTTCTACATCATCATCTTATGTGCTGTTTGGAATCTGTCTTTCTATTGAAAACAAGTATGCCAAAAAGTCAACTTTACTAATTTTTTTATAGTGAACTTGATTGTAGCTGAAGTAGCTGTGGCACTGTCTTACAGGACAGCAAAATCCTTGCTGTCTCTGCCAAGGTTTAAGAATTGTTTCTGTGCATGAGGGTTGTGTAACACTCCTTGAATTTCACCGCTTAATCATTTCAGTCCTTGAAGACACACATCTGATATTCCAGCTTGGTAGTATAACACCCTTGAAAATCCTCTGTGGAAGGAGGTGAGGGATAGTTCTTACATATTTAGAAAACGTGAATCCTTTACATCTAGATGCTGTAGATGGGCACTGTGAGACAAGGTAATGGAGATGTGTTTGGCTCACTGCTGTCTTGCTGGAGATACAGCTCCATCTCGTTGCTCTTGCAGAGCCCAGACGTTAAGTCTCCTATTTGGCTTCAGAGGCAGTACCTAAGGTAGCAAAATGTTCTTCAGTGATTTCAGTATTCTTAAGTAGCGCGTGGTGTTGAATGACATCCTGCAAAGTGTAAATATGAACAGGTCAAGCTTAAATGCACTAAATTGGTATAGCATTGGTGATAATGAATAATGTAGTCTTTGTGTGATCTTATCAGGTGTTTGAATCATTTGGCTTAATGCTGTACAGAGCTATGACCGCAACCAGTGAAATGCTGCAATGTGTGTGTGACTGAGAAGGAGTAGGAAAGAGGTATTGAACTTGTGAAGCAAAGTGATCTTCATGGTGCCTGAAATGACTAGCACTGTGTTAGTGTTCATGTAAAACTGTAATACAGCGTCTTGTTCAGTAATGGGAAAAGTCCAGGCTGCTGCAGAACAAACACTCCTGCCATTTCATGAGTTACAGACTTTCTTGTTTTAATCCACTTCCTTCTGTTTAAAGGAGATAACAAAGCTGTATTGTAATCTGAGGGATAGCTCGGAAGATTCTGCTAGGCCTTCAGCGTTTCCTGGAAAATGAATGTGAAATCGTCCAGTGAGGTGAACCAGAAACGAGGGAAGGGAAAACACACAAAGAAAATGCACAATAAGAATTTCTTTCATATAAAGCAGTTTATCAAGTTCTTTTTTTTTTTTAAACAGTCTTTTAATTTTCCAGCTTATCCTATGCTCTCAGCTAGTTGCTGGGCAAGAAACTGTGTGTTATGCCAGCTGCAGCTGATGTTTGCTGTGCACACACTTATGTGTGTATTAGCCAGCCGAGCAGAACAGATGCCTTCAGTACATGCTTGACAGTTCTCTGTGTCGGTATCTCTGCTTTACACAGCCACTTGCTCACTTTTTCTTCTCCACTCCCCCCTTGCCCTTCCCCAAGCAAGGTTGCTCTTAAGGTGGTGAGATAGTGGTCAAATTCAATGGAAGGCATGGACCTTAGATGCTTATGAGAATGGGGAAGACAAGAAGGAACTCTGATGATGCAATTTCAGAAACCTTTTTTTAGCCAGGAAATGAGGCTTACAAAGTGCCTGTAGATGGTCCTTGATGTTTCACACAGGACCTGTGATTATTTCCTGCAGTTCCATAGCCTGGGCATGCAACTCTTCCATTGCAAGAATCTTGCCAACACGCTATGATCCCTTACAAAGGCAGACCAGGCACCTCTGAAATAGCTGTGGAGGTCCTAATAAGGTCTTTCACTCGGTTTACTAAATAAATAGGTGTTTCCTTCCAAACATTCTCTCCTTTTGCTGTCTAGGAACTGGGGAGCTCTATTTTCCCCTGAGAGGATCCAGTATCTGAAGCGAAGAATGAAGTTGAAGCACTACACATCAGGTAGCTTCTAGCAAAAGAAGACCACTGAACATAGGTTCTCTGTATCTGTGCTTGAGGGTGTAACTTCTCAGTATTATCCTTCCATTCCTCGTGATGCTGGGCATGGGACACAACTGCTCGTGTGTGAGCAACATTCTGTATATTCCTGGCCGTCTCCCAGAAAATTACTTCAGATGCTACCTGATAGCAGTTACTGAGACAAACGCTTACCTCTGTGAGTGACAGGGCTCGTCAAAGACCAGAACTAAGTCAGGCAATGTGGAATTCCTGTCCGAGTTCTGTCTGAACACTAGTTTTATGCAAAAAGAAAAAAAAAAAAGCATTGTTCTGTTACACAGCACCTTTACTTTAATAGTTTCATTCTGTGAAATGATAAATGATAATGCTTTGTAAACAGAAATCAGCCTTGCTTCTGGCTCTGGAATTTAATAGGAACCTAGGGGTGTATGAAAAATAAATGTATCAAGTCCCAGTTGTCACTACAAGCACTTGTTTACCAGAATGTAAGCAGTAGGAACGCTTCTGTGAATGGTTAAGTTGGCTGTGCTTTCAGGAAAAGTTAAGATGCGCAGATGCAACCTACTGTGTTGCCTTGTTTCTGAATCCTCAAAACAAGCTTTTGAGAACAACTGAATCTCTTCCTAGCCCTATTGAGTTGGACTGAAGAACCATAGTTAGGCAAATAACTTCCTTCCTGACAGATGAAGCTATTTTTTAAGTTCCTCAAGAGCTCCTCTAAACAGGAGCTGTGGAGAATTTATTTTGGCTTTGCAAAAGCATTGGAGAAGGGCTTTGTCTTGGCTTTTTGTGAGATGAGGTGAGCAGGGCCTCTTGGCATTCTGCTCTGCATTTATGAGGCCGTGGTAGCATATATAAATAGCTGATGTCCTGTCTGTCACTCGTCAGCCACCACAGATCAGATTGCATTCTTCATGCTACTTACGTACTATGTAATATAAATTGACTTTACTAGGGAATGAAGTATCTGCAATCTCATTTTTTGAAGTATGAAGAAACAGAACTTGATGCCTAAAAATAAACTTGGATATAAATTGAGTCTGACTTCAGAAAATTGGAGCTATTAATTTTTTTTATGTGATTCTCACCAGATTTTTGATAGTGCTTGCCAGTGCTTTCATGAGTTTCCAGGCAGAATTCACTGTAAAGCATCTGTATATCTTCTCTCCAAGCTCACCTTTAAGTTGCATGGTTGCAATGTTCTCAGTTGCTTGGTGCATAAAGATTCAGTACTGTATTTAAAAAAAGACGAAAGTAGTAAAGTATTTGACAGTGGCTTTTTGTTGTTGCTGAGATTTGAGGGGCTGGGTGGCATCTTCCAAGCTATACCGGATTCCTTGAATATGTAGGAAAATGATGCTAGTATGAGCAGCTTCAGAAAGACTTAACAGAGGTATTAAGTGGGTACTGCTGGTTCACCATGTGTGAACTATTGTAGGTTCACTGGAACCTGGCTGCTTTAGCAAATGTCAGCATGCAGTTGAATGTATGAATGACACAGGTGAAATGGGGGGAAAGCTTTATCTTCTGATATCTTCCTCTTGGGAAGGATAGACTTTGTTATTTGGTTCAGGTTTTAGGAAGAGAGAGTTTCCTCTCCTCCTCTCTGGAGGAAGAGAGAGGA
The DNA here is from genome assembly GCF_000690535.1 of Cariama cristata. Taxonomy (NCBI): domain Eukaryota; kingdom Metazoa; phylum Chordata; class Aves; order Cariamiformes; family Cariamidae; genus Cariama; species Cariama cristata. The sequence goes on along the minus strand of NW_009630873.1, from coordinate 6,996 downwards.
AAAATGTGCAGATTTAACTTACTCATTATAACCTGCAAGACACAATAAAGGTCTAATAAAGACTGTTTTAAAAAAAAAAGTCAGATGGAAGCAGAGAAGCTTTGAAACTTAGACAGACTATAACAAACTTAGGAATACTTGCACTCTATTCTTCTGTCACATCATAGCAAAGATTTTTTGTTTAAACTAGTGTAAGAGTCCAGCATTCTGTTTGTTCCTCCCCTCCACTGCTAGCAAGTAAAAAAAGAGCATTTCCTCTCTAGCTTCCTTGTCAAACATGTAGGACAGAAGGACCTAAAAAAAAAAAGTAATCTTTCCAAACAACAAATGAGCTACTTCAGCTGTCAGGGGTTAGGTGAGAAAAAGTAACCAACTTAAAAGCAGAAAACAAGCTTGTACTGAATGAAAAAAAAAAAAAAAAAAAAGAAAAACAAAACCCAACAACCAAAAAACCCAAACCAAACCAAAAAACCTCAAACAAACCAACCTTTTTGACCTTATAGCTAAGCTGCTGTTGTTTAAACATTCTGATACAGAAATAGCTTTAACACAAGTGATACTAATTCTTATCCAAAAATTTTCTTTCCTTTCTTTGCGATTACTTTATAGAAATCTTACCGTATACATCAGATCAAATGAACCTATGTAGGCATTTAAAACACTGATCTGGCAGGTGGATTTGAGAGGAAGACCTTCTGTTGTTTCACAGGGACCTGCTGACTAGAAATGATTGATGAGTCTATCTGGACTCTTCTGGACATGGCCTTGAAAGGAGTGAGGTTAAAGCCTGCATCTTTACAATAATGAGGAAACACTGCTGGGACAGGGGGGAGTTTACTGCCAGAGACAGCAGAGGTCTCAATTTTTCATCTTGTTCTTGAGTGTCTCAGAAAAGCAAGTTCTTCTTTCCCCCCTAAGCAGTTAGACTCTAATGAATTCAATATTCTTACCTAACTTGTAACCTAAGTTACTGGCAAACTTGAGAGATCTGCCAAAGAAATGAAATTGCACTTGTAAGTATAATGAACACTGTAGTAAACAAAGTTGTTTTTTTTTCTTTTGCCCTTCAGAATGAAATAAGGAATACTTTAGTAGCTTCTGCTTTCAAAATTAAAAGCACTCGCAGAGGGTCCTCACTGAACCCTGAGAATATAGCAAAACAACAGGAACGAGGATGGGTGTTGTAGCCTCTTGGCCACACTTCTGTTCTTTGCCAAGCGCTCTGAAGCCCACTGTGCGTGTTGCAAGGTTTATTTACTGCACCTTTGCATGTGAGTGTTTCTTGGCCCCTTCCTTGACAACTTCAGGACCTCATTTAAAAAGAAAGAAAAAAAAAAATCTTGCTGTCTGGTTCTGACTGTCTAAATGGGAAGCTCTTAGCCAAGACGCTTAGCTGCACGTGGATGTTGATGTAAAAATATGAAGGTTATGATGCAAAAATCTCAAGTTGGAATAAAAATAAAGCAGTGTTGTGCACCTTGAAGGCTGGAACTGAGATGCTGCTCTAAGCAGCAGGCATGGAGATGGCATTAGTGGTTGCCAGGTGTTAATTTTCTACATCAATGTTTGAAGTCTGCCCTCTTGGTGTGTCTGTCAGTTGGCCACCAGCAGCAAATGCACACGATAGGGCTTGTGTTGGCTTTTCAGTTCGGTGACTGTTACTGCATTGGTCACCCAGGCTATGCTGTGTAACAGTCTGAAAAATCCAGGTGTAAAAACAGGCTGTGTTTGAAGATTAAAAAAAAAGTTTATTTAGCAGCATGTGGACAGTAATGAAAATCATAAGTATCTATTGGATCTCTCATTTCTTCTCAGGCTGTCTCTGCCATCACCACATCTGTTTTGTCATCTTAGGCTGTCAAAGTAAATGCAGAACTTAAACACAGTACATAATTTGATTAATTTTGTATTAATATCCTATGCAAGCAGCAACCATCTAAAAATGTTTGGCTCCTCAGCCTAGCATTCTTTCAGACTTGTGGGTGTGCAGAGGCTTTACTGAGCGGTTGCTGATTAAATCCAAGCTGGGTACATAAACCTAGTATTGGCTGTTTCTGTGGTGCTTGTAATGGGGCTCAGGACACATGTTCATGTCCTGATGGAAAGGTAAGGCTACCTCAGCACAGGGTGTTTTATCATGAAAGCACGGTGTGTGTTTTGCTAGATAGCACAGGGTGGTGTTCAGATAAGCGGTGAAATGACCTAAATACAGCTTTGTTCTTCATGTGATGAAGGGACCTGTTGTATTCTGAAGAGCAGCTCCCTCCTCTATTCAGTCTGTTAGATATTTTTAAATTATCTATGCACTTAAGAGCTCTGAAACTCTATTTTAGCCAGTTCATGAGCAGCAGCTGCTGGACAGAGCCTTATAGCTGCAGTTCTCAGTCTGTATTTGGGGAGAGCCTGCTCACGATGCTTGTGAAAGCGCTGGGTAAAGCTGGGGTGGCAAAACTTGACGATTTTGGTAAATGGAGTGTGTGGAAGTACATTCTTAACTTCTATGGCTGTGAGCATCCAACCAAGCCTTGTAGAAACATAATGATATCAGCAATCATGTTTGTATGTAGCTATAATGATAAATAATTAGGAGTAAACATTTTTGTTGTGGTATCTTGAAAAAATACTTGGGACGTGGTAGTGGGGAAGCTTTTCAGCATCTCGGCTTCCAGATATATCTCTTCCTTCCCAACTGCATGTAGGAACCCTTCTAAGGACTGACCATTTAGGGGAGGGGGGTCCCTTCTGGTAGGAGTTTCGTTTGTCCTCTTGTCACCACTTGGGTAATTATTCTTGTAAATTTGAGGCTTTCTAATCGTGCTGCATATAATTATAGGGTAAGAAACACTTATGCTATTTTGTCCACTGTGGTTTTGATAGATGCTTGGGAGTTTTGGGGTTGACAGCAAGTGTGAGTGTGCTTTTAGCAGCTGGAGTTACTTGCTCTTTCATCTCTTCCCTGAACTAATTTCACACCTCAAAATACCAGGCCTTGGTCTGAAGGCAAAACTCTGCTTGGTTTGAGAGAACCAGTTCTGTATCAGTAAGTATGTGCTTTTCCTGCTTACACCTATATTACTGAGCTGTTAGCTGCATGAACCATGATTTCAGCTTCCAGGTAGGTTCCTTCCAAGAACCACAGAATGAAAAAAGCTGTATTCTTCCTCATTTTAACATCATCCTCCCCCCCCGCCCCCGAAAAGCATGGTAAATCAAAACCCTGAAAAAACAAAAACAAAACTCGGAAGAACATGGCTAAAAAGCTGTGGGTTATTGCTTCCTCCATCAAGTATCGACTTCTGTTGTCCACAGCTTTTTTTTTCCCCATACAGAGAATCTTGTAAGTTCTGAAGCTGATGCATCATAACTACAAAGCAAATAAAGGTTCTCCTTTTAAATCCTTCTGTAGTACATAAATACTATTCCAACTATCTGTATGACTTTTTTGCAGGATGAAACTGTAGAGTATTCCATAAACTGAGCAAAATGGTGCAAATGTATTTTCTTTTCTTAGATAATATATGACAACTACTTTACTGTAAATTTCTAGACTATGAAATAAGACATAATTTAAAGTTTGGGGAGAATCCTAATTTCTGAGTGGCAAATGTGCATCCCTCAGGTTTCGTTGAGGTGGGGCTGTTTGTGGAGCTTGTGCATCATGAACAATTGTTAACTGCTTGGAAATTCACACAAGCAATTGGTGCAGCTATATTAGCAATACAGGACTCTTGGCAAAACTTGCCTGCAAAGATGACTCTGTCTTGTTTATTTCTGGTAAAATACTTATTAAAGTCAACATATATTACAGCAGCATGACCTCATTTTGATCTTACTTTCCTGCCTATATTCATAGGCACAGAAAAAATGAATAAAATACTAGCACTGCCAATTGTTCTTCACCAATATCTGATTCTTACAGTATTCAGATGTTTGCCATTGGAAATAAACCTTGTATATCTTAAATCCTATATTTCACCTTCATGTCACTTAAGAACGCTGGGTGTAATACCAGGATGTTATTACATGACGTGTATCTGTTATTATGTAACGTGTCTCTTTGAAGTGCTGCCTTAAAATTAGCCTCCTACTTACCTATTTATCCACTTAAACCAGTGACTGATTTCCAGAAGTGACGAGCACTCAGCTTTGATGCTTTGGATTTATTTTTTTTTTAACCCAAGACTATCATTCCTTGGTTGTACCTACAAATTTCAGACCTGTCAATCCAACAACTTATAATGGGCTTTGTTCTGCACTCTCATAATTAACTGAATTTGTGGGTAAGAGTCTTTTTTTCTTTGGCTAGCTCTTATTCCAGTATGCTCTTAACATGGTTTGATTTCTAATGGGTGCTCAAAGTGCTTTCATCTTGTGTTCTTAATACAAAAAGAGGGCACGAGTTTTAAATATACTGTTTGGTAGCAATTTTTAGTGTATGTATAAAAGTTCCCATTGCACCTTACAATTTCCTTGTGGCAATTCTACTTCATGTGCCTTCTAGAATCCCTGTCTGCTATGGTCAGCCTCAGAGCAGGCATCATCTAAATAAATTAGGCTAGAAATCATCATGAAGCTGCTTCTAGTGGGAAGTAATACAGTTTCTCAAATGTTACATGTTGGTGAGCAATTCCAAATTGTTTAATTCCAAGACTGGTGTTTATATGTGATGCATCTTTGAAGCAGTCAAACAGGCTGAACAAGGATTGTGATGAGCATAAGGACCTTGGCATAAAATGAGTCCTCTCATACTTCCTTACTGCTTGGGGAGAGGAAGCATGTTGAAAAACTAAGATCACAGATCAAATTCAGAAAAATGGAAATCTCTGCACAGCATGAAACGCAGGTTAGCTGTCTTATGTAGTAGTCAGTAGAAGCTCCTTTTACATCACCTCATAGACTTTTCAGAAGTGCAGTACTTTTAGTACGATATTAAGTTGAACATCCAAGTCCAAGCTAGTCATTCCCAGTGTTTGCATGAAGAGGAGGATGTAAAAATATCTTTACAGGATGTAGGTTCAAGTGTCTGTGGAGAGCAGCCTCAGCTAGGTGGGTTACAACTCTGCAGAAAGTTGCTCTTGTATGCCACTTTGAAATTATTTACGTACCAAACACTGGATTTGGGAGCAGACATGTCTGTTCTTATGTTTTTCTACTACTTTCACTTACAGTTTTGTCATTGTTTGCTCCAATGCATCATAACCCTCTTATAGTGGAGTGTGTGTGTCCCACTCACACTTAAAAAAACCAAACAAAACCCCAAACAGAAGAAGCTTTCTACTTAGGTCAACTTGGCTACTGTTCATCTAAAAATATGGAGATGTTAATATATTCAATTTTACTAATTTCTATTTTTGGAAATCCCAATGAGCTGAACTCCAGCTTGGTCTATAAATTTAATTAGGCTTCTCAAATGAATTGTGTGTCTTTCAGATTTTGCTTCTAGCTGACTGTCCATATTAATTTCTGAACTTCCATAGTTTATCAAGAGAATTTTATTAGAACCATAAATCTGTTACATCTGCTTCATTGTATCATAACTCTTCTTTGAAGTTACCTAATTTGTGCAAGATGTTAAGTTTTTCTGAGAGGAAAAACACAGAAATGAGCCAACTTGTATCCTATGCTAGCTTCAGCTCCTTGGGAGCTCACAAACAAACAGAAACTACAGCACCTGGGACTATGCCAAATGGTTTAAAAACTACCTAGAGAATAATAAATCTAACTAGTGTTGTATATTTCTGTCATGTTTGGGATAACCCTTGAAGTTGAGATTTCTGTTGCTCCTCCCTGAAGTGTACCAGTATCTGCCATATAGAAATGTATGGAATTGTTTTGGAAACCTTTGTGGGTGTCACAGCTGAAATTGGAAGGTATACTTGCAAGTCCCACCACACAAAAGACTGAGGCTTGGTGAGTAAGACACATCTTGTCTTGCTAGATACAGAAATGTGCTCACTCTTAGAATACAACTGACTTGTTTCCTCACTGGCTTTGCAAAACAAGTTTCAGCCTTGACTTCAGTGAGAACAGAACATCCAGACATGACCAAGAATAAATTCCTAGTGTAGATAATTCCCAGATAGGCTAAGCTCCCCCAGGGGAGGGAGAGTTAATGGGCGGGAGGAATGAAGTTCACTCCTCAGGGGAGCTTATTTTCCGATTTCCGTTAATAGTTACATGTTTGCTGCTAACTCTCATCAGCAAACTGACTTTCAGTTGCAGAGAGAAGTATTTCATAATCTAGGCTATTGTAAGTAAAAAATAGCTTCAGCTATAGAATGATGAAATTATGGCTAAACTGAGTTTTAAGTTCATCAGTCCAGAGAAAACTGTTATCTTTTTTGAAAGAACTCACATACTTATTTCTGAAATTCTGAGTTACTTCAAGCTGTGTCTTGCTTTGATTGCAGCTGAGCATGACTAGTAATACCTTAGCTGAAATGATTTAAGAAACTCCTGTGGTAATCTGAAGTGAATGGGATTTGTATTACCCTTGAAAATAACTTATTTAAATGTCATGAGAACACTGTTGTGTCAGTGGCAAAACCACTCTTCCCTTCTCATCCCTTCCCCCCCATCAGCCCAGAAATGGGAGTTTAGTTTCCAGGCCAGAGACGAGCCACGGGATGGAGATTGCCATGTTATATCTAAGCATACTTTTGCCAAGCCCTAGACATTGGGGCTGTGCTGCCCTTCTCCTCCACGTGCAGGGAACAAACCTTAATATCTAGGTACCCAAGTACCATGTGCTAATAGTACAGCATGGTGGGTGACTGTGGCTGCATGCCAGGTGCCCACCAAGGCTGCTCTATCACTCCCCTCCTCAGCTGGACAGGGGAGAGAAATGTAACGAAAGGCTCGTGGGTTCAGATAAGGGCAGGGAGAGATCACTCACCAATTACCATCGCAGGCAAAATGGACTTGACTTGGGGAAATTATTAGTTTAATTTTATTACTAATCAGATAATAGAAATAAAACCAAATCTTAAAACACCT
>NW_009630872.1:609-25533 GCF_000690535.1 Cariama cristata | reverse complement strand
ACCATAACGATTCTATGATTCTATTCTAACTAACTGCACAGCCAGATTATCAGTGCAAGACTGCAAATTTGTAATTCTTTCCCCTCCTCACATTACAATGACACAAAGATCATTGTAACAAACTTAAAAGTTGTAAGTTTTAGGGTAACAAGAGCTGTATTAGAAATCTGGAAATTCCTTTTAAAAAAAAAATCATTAAATAACAATACAACTAACCTGATAATCCAGATTTTTCCAGCATTAAACGTAGACACTGAAAAAAGAAACATACGGTGAGACTTGTCTCAATGCATGGGTTGCGAAAAAGTTTTCAGCAAATCTACACTAGAATTTTCTAAGATAAAGACTGACTGACTCCGCTCAATTCCTAAAAACAATATAATTACACAGATGTGGAGTATTTGAGCTATATATTAACCCCCCAAGTATGAGACTGTTTTCAGGCACGAAATTCATTACATCAGGTAAGTCAGCTTTTACAAACTGTTTAGAAAAAAAAAAAAAAATCTGTGCTGTGTTTGTTGCTTTACTGGAACAAATCCTGTCCCAGAGTTTGAAGGTGCACCTTTTAGAAATCAAACCTGCAAACTCAACACTTTCCAGCCACTACTCGTAGACACTGGCACTCCGTGCCAGAAAAATGGATTGGCAGTATCAAGAACTGCTTCTTTTGCTCTGTGCACAGTTCTTCCTGACTCCTCTCACTCCAATTCTATGCATTCAGAGTCTGGTGAACTACAAGAGAACTGTGGCAAGCTCTGCCATGACTGCGTATCATTCTGAAGACTGCTGTGTATAAAAGAAGCGGCTAGCCATGCACGAAGCAGTTGGGCTATGCTCATTCTTGGAAAAAAAGTAAGGATATCTCTTTACTGCTTGGTGAAAGATCAAAGCATTCTTCGTGCTGTCTTTTTGGAGCTGAAACAGAGTTCCTTTGCCTTGGTGTCTCCTGGTAACCTGAAGTGATGCACAGGTATAAGGCAAAGTTCTCCAGGAGCAGCAGACCTGACCCAGGCATGACAAAAGCTTTTAAAAGCAGCTAGACTTACCTCTTTGACGGAGGCAGTCTCTTCCACAACTATCTCCATCTCCGGGCTTGCGTTTCGGTCACTCCCAACAAAAAAATACAAGAAAAGCTAAAAATGCAAGTATAAGCTATCAGAATACATATTTAAGCATGGAAATATTGTGAAATAACACTCCCTGTCATCAAACAGCACTGAAACTCCTTTGGGCTAAAGAAAACAATCTAAGCAGTACAAATAGAGAAGCACATGCAACTGAGTTACAGCCATCGGTAGAGCTTCATTAACCACCTGTACATGTCTGCCGCAAGGGAGAGATAAAACCCCCTAACACTCTGATCTTTAGAAACATACAACTATTTATTCTCTTGCACATTTACAACTTGTAGATACCAAAAGCAATATCCCCCTTTTCTTACTTCATGCTCTTTACAAGAGCACATACACACCAGAGTACAGAAGCTGGACAACCACAGACAGACAAATGATAAATGATTTACCATTAGTCATATGAGCTATATTAACTGGTCATACATATGCTCTTGGCCTTCTCCAACTGAAATAAATGGTGTGAGTCTTCATGCTGATATATATAATTCAGTGTCACCGAGTATTTTTTCCCAGGCCATTTACAACCATTACAAGAGTAAAAAGAGGACTACATGAAATATTGGGAAGTCTAAACAAAGCATAAAAGCAGCGCGAGACTTTTTTCAGTCACAGCACTACCATACCTGAGTGGAAGTTGGGGCTTTCCCATGACACAGTCCTAGCAAGCTTCCCATTTTCAGTTCTGCTTCCTTGACAGTATAATCCTCAGGCACTTCAGGGAGGACAAAACCAAGGAGAATATCATAAGCTGATGCTTCCTGAAAATATCCATTCTATTATGCTGTTCTTTAGAATAAGACAAAAACGTTCAGTGACATTGAGAGAGCTTCACTACCAAAGTGTTGACAACAGATCTGTAAGCCTCCTATGACAAAAGCAAAGCAACATTTGTGTAAAGGTTCCTCCCCACCAGCGAGGGTGACAGAATAATTTAGGTTGGAAGGGATCTTTGTAGGTTGTCTGGTCCAAATCCCTGCTCAAAGCAGAACCAGTTCTGAAGCTGGACTCCGCGCTTTTTCCCCGTCAAGCTCTGAATACCTCCAGGACGGATAACTCCCAGCCTCTCAGGGTTCCCTGTCTATTGTTTGACCACTCCCAACATGAATCCCCTTTACCCCCGACTATACTAGCTGGAATTTTCCTCACTGAAACCTGTGTTTGCTGCCTCGGATCCTTTCCATGTGCTCCTCTGAGAGGAATGGCTCTGCCTCCTCTACAGGTCCATGTTAAGGAGTTAAAGATGGCAATTACCCCTCCTCCCCTCAAGCCTCTTCCTCTTCAGGTTGGAAAAACACAGCTTTCCTCCTCTCTCCGATGTTCCAGCTCCCAGACCATCCTGGGTGCTCTCCTCTGGACTGGTTCTCATTTGTAAGGGCTGCTTTCTCATGCTGGGGAGCCCCCAAAATGGACACAATACTCCAGATGTTGTCTGATAAGCACTGAATGGAGGGGAATTAATCTCTCCTTGGCTTCCTGGCCGTTTTTTACTAATGTAATATATTAGCAAAATATATTAGTACAGTTATATAGTGACAGATGGCATCACATGCTCATCCAAATCAAAGAGCAGGCTATGGCACGAACGTGTTCCTCCACTCTTACAGAAGGAGAAATCCACACGTAATTCAGTGTGCTTCATAAACTACAGACACAAGCTGCCTTCTCACAATAAACAGGAACCTAACAGTGCTTGCTCCATCACCACAGGACTCAAGTTTGCTGCTCAAGCTGTTCTGAAATCCAACCTTGCTTATCAATACTCTAACAAACACTTTTAGTCCATTTTGTTTCAGGAAATGTAAGTTACAAAGATGTGGAATGACGACTCTGCTTCCTGGAACATCTAGAAAGTTGCTCTGTAATGTATTAAATATGATTCAAAACAGATCATTTAAAGACTTCTCAATTTATAAAATAATTATGGGAAACAGAACTTTCTGTTAATTCCCACAGTCTTGAAGCACATGGCCAGTGGTCAATAAACAGCAGCAGGTATGCTAATCAGTTTTACTCATTAGGAATGCAAGTAATAAAACCAAGCCGAACACTGAAGTTTAACCTGTAGCTTTGTATTGGTATTGTTAATAAACAGTAAAACTGGAAAAAACCCCACCCACACAACCGCTTCATTTAAGCCTGGAAACTAGCGGAGTTATGTGTGTGTACTTCTCCCAGGAAAGGGCAAAGGGAAGCTTAAAGTTTCCCAATTGAACTTCTTCCAGAAAGATGATTAAATAAATAAATTTACCTGGAGAAAGAAGTTTCCCATTTCCACTAACAGGTCTAAGACAGCTGTCATTTGCTGTAACAAAAAGGGCAGGAAAGAGAGATAAATGTATTCAGTAATTCAAATAAGAAGAAATTTGGCTCAGAACTTTAGACAGATAACTTAAGATTAACAACAACAACATGTTTATCTTCGAGGTCTCCCTCTGGAAGCATTACATCAAAAGTACAATTGGAGAGAGATTCCTAGAGACTTCATGAACAGTCTTCGTTTTCATCCTTTCAGTGAAAGATTACTTATCTCTTTGAAGCCAGCTATTAGCCACCAACAGTAAAATACTCTAAAACTGACCAAGTGCTTCAAAAGGTAAAGGCATCGACAAAAGCTTTGAAGAAAGAAAACTGGAGTGTCTTAAAGAAAGGAATAAGGGAAAAAAACAAACCTTCTTAAATTTTTAATGTAATACTTTAGTAAGGTGACATGATTATTCCTATTAAAACAGCTTCTGAGAAATACCTTCATAAAATGCATTTTAATCAAGACTTACAGCAATTTTTTTTAAGTCTTGAATAATAGTAATTTTATTCAAAATTAGATTAATTTTAAGTCCTTTGCATCCTCTTTCATCCCCAAAACACTGCCAACAGCAATGGACTTGCTGTTTTGAATAGAGTGATGCAAAAACAGGAAGATAACCAGTAAATTCTAACATTATCAGATGTAAGAGTAAAGCGGCTGAAGACTTACCTAGTTCTTCCTCCAGCTGAAGCTCCCGTATTGCTTTCATTTTGATATCTGACATCACCTAAAAGAAAGCAATATTAACACCTCCAATACAGAATGTCAGTAACACACCTGCTAAACAATCCACAAAAGGCAGTCTTCACTTGAAACGCATCCTAGTCATGTTCTTATTCCTGTTAACACTACGCGCAGCTGAGAAACATTGCTCTAACATTATCATACCAAATACTTAGAATAAATAAATGTACTGAGATCATAACACATTTGTGGAAATTTTTCTTAAAAACAGCATTCCAAAGAAAAGAAAGTGGTATTTAATTTTTGGATTTATCAAAAGACTGATTTTTCACAAATTGTAATTTTGTGAGCAAAACTAAGTAGTACTTCATATTTTCCTTAATAGAAAATAATTTAGGAGGCAGAAAAGGTACCAGACAAGTTCACCTCTCAGGGAAAACCAGTATTGTTTCCTATCCTATGTTGAAAGCAAGAAATAATACTTTCCTCCTCTTTTACCTTTTGTTTACTGACATAGCCTCACCAAACATACATTTACAAGATGGTCCAAAAAAGTAAGTTTTTCACACTAAAACACACTAATATAGACTGCACTGGTTTAAGTTACCAGCTTTACAGTCTTATTACACAGCAGTCAAAGTATTGCAGTAACAGTAACTCCGAGTTGCACAGTATTTTCATAACAGAAAAACTTCAGCTCTAAGGTCAAATCCACTCCTCATTAATTGGCCCAAGTGCACCAGCCAAGCTTTCCAGCAAAACAGCTTGTGTTATATCCCTGAACAAACAAATTCCTTACTGTTTCAATAGTGGCAGTAATTTTAACGTGTTTCCCTTCATCTTCCGTTCTGCAGAAGTTTTTAACTTGGAGCCAGCTGATGTCATATGTAAAAGCAGTCAGATTGCCACTTGACACATCCACGAAGCTGTAAAAATGAGCAGTGCAAAGATGGTCAAAGACAGGAAAACTACACATTGTCTGGGCTAGATGGCTAAATAGCAAAGGTCTCAAATAAACCAATAATGCCTAGGTCATCAATAGTGATGGCATGTCACAGAGTAAGAGCCAGAGGCCTCAGGCAGCATCCAGGCACCTCTGGGCTGGTTACTGAACAAACCAGTAAAAACTATGTTTTGCTAACTGGCTTTCGATGGGACATGAGCTTCTGAAGGCACTTCACAGTTTAAGTCACTTTCTGAGGTTGAATTTAAAGCTTCTGGAAAATATACTGTAAAAGCATACCTAGTCATAACTAAAATTTGAGATTTTCTTTGTCTCTCCGCTACTGTTTATAAACACAGAAACAGTTTTTCATTAAGAACTCTCTAACTGCTTGATTTAATCTCAATTTTTCAGTACTGTTTCAACTAGGAAGTCAGAATTTATGTAACAAGCACATATACATGTCTCCGAAAAAGGGAATCTAAACTAAGGGCTATGCACTGGGAAGTGAAGTGAGACCAGAAATTTGCCCCTGGCAACTTTAGATTCAACTGGGAGCTTCAGCAGAGCTGTTCCGATACTGCTCTGTTCTCTCATCCCACCAACTCTCTCGAAGAACGACACCATACAAACCTCAGAAATGCAGGTTATGCCAAAGATATGCCAGCACACTGGGCACAAGTTGTTCTCGCTAGGTTTCTCCCTTTACAAGTGTAAGACAAAGGATGTGACTGCATCTGCACTTCGAGAGCAAAGAAATATCTAGTAGTTGGCAAGTACCTGATCTCCAAAACCTAAGATTACACTACCTTGAATTAAAAAGCTCAAAGTGACAATTAGTTAAAAGAATATATACACAACTAGCATAATTTTAACTAAACAGTTTTTGCCAAAATTGCTTTTTTCTTTAATTATACTTGTACTCAAAATGGTTACCTCTGGTCATGGCTGTCTAAGATTAGTACTGAGCATCCATCCATCAGACCAACACTTTTGACCGTTTCCTTCATATCTTCTTCAAGAAAAACTTCCCAGTTCTTGGCTTCTTTATCTGGTCCTGAGCTGTTCTTTAGAATGATTCCCCCTGACGGTGCTAAGGCTTTGTGCAGATCACCCAGTTTTGTGCTGCATGAAAAGACATGCTGCGATTCTGTGAAATGCTGACCCTTCCCTCCTTCGTTATACTCCACTAAACGAAGAACGTTTATGACCACAGGTTCATGATCAGGGCCTGTCATCACCTTTGTACCACCAACCTGAAGTAAGGAATGCAAGATTTATGCAGTGGTGATCAATAAAATACAAAAGAGACTGCACAGCAATAAATGACAATAAAATTGAGACAAAAAGATGGAATCTCTCTCCTCGTTAGAAATAAATCCCCTTTGACCAAATGCCTGCTGAATAAAGAACTAGGGTAACTCAAAGGTGTTGGGAAGAGAAAGCATAATGGTCTGTTCTAAGTCTGCATGTAGACTAAATACATTGGTAGCACCAGCTGGGAAGCCAGCGGACACTTGGTCCCCATCAGATTAAGAACAGAGGAATTTAGCACCTCAGGATATTAAAGAACTACCCAAAAGTGTCACTGAAGCAGATCAAAAGAGTTAGATTTTTAAATGTGGCCTTTCGAACATTCAGCCTGGGCAAGGAACCATATTCTTTGACTAAGACAATTTAATCACGCCGGAAGCTGGAGTAGTGAAGACCATATCAAAAGTATAACCAAGACAAGAACGACTCTGTTACCAGATGTTTTCTTCTGGTTTTCTTCTTTTTTTTTTTTTTGATAAATCAGAAAGAAAATGCATACCTTTACAACAAAAATATTTTACAAGTAATATTTTATTCCATTACAGAGATGGAATAAAATGCTGTGCTACGTAACCACTGAGGCAAGCGTTTGAAAGTTAAGCAGATGCCTTAGGAAGATGCCGCACTAGTATTGCGGGAGACCATACACAGAAGTACTCATTGACAGGTATAATTTTATATGTGAAATGATTCACTACAGGGCATCAGTTTTTGCTATTGCGTTACTATCAACTGATCTCCTTCCAAGAGGCACCAGATGTTTTCAGAATATACTCCAATGTAACCGGCATTGGGCATCTGCAGGCACTTATCAATCTGACCATATTGCATTCTGCATAGTTTAATTCTATTTATAATTTTAATCAAGCAGCATAATGTATGTCACTCAAGACACACTGAGAAGCTGTAAAAACATAGTATCCTAGATGAGGCTGAAGAGGTGTCCCGAAAGCCAACTTTGGTATGTCAGCAGCACATCTGCAGAACAGATTGACATTTCCAAAAACACATCTGGAGATGGCATCTTGTCTCTTTAAAACTGACAAGGAGAGAGGGTATTTGGTTCTTTTACCTCCTTCCCATTCCACACGAAGATGTCTGCTCCATCAGCCAGCCCAATGCCCTCCAGTGTCAGCTCATCTCCTAAAAGGGAGCAAATCATCAAGTTCTCACCCCCCACAAAACAGACAAGCAGGGTCAGCGGGTAAACCGAAATACGCTAGCACATTCTACTCTGCCTCAAGTGTATCATTAAAAAAGCTACTGTGCGGTCAGCATTTCCAGTGGGTAAGTTAGGGTTCACTTGTGTAGCAAGAGCAACACAAGTGGGTACACATCCCTACAGCACTCGCACCGAGTAGAGGGCCGCAGCACAAAGGTTTCAATTCCATTTCCCTTGCAAACCGAGGCCCAAGTTAACATCTGGCAAAGCTACTTGGTCAGGATTATCTATACGAGATTTAACAGTGAACCAACAGATCTAAAATAAAAAGGTTGGATTTAATAAATGAGTTACATACTGTACATTCCAAGCCTATCCTTTGAAATACTAATGCCCAAGTTGCAGTTTCTTTTACCTTCCTACTGTAAGTCAGATTCAGATTTTTTTAAAAGTCATTGTCATTTAAAGAACTATACTAGCATCTGGAGGAATTTTTACAGCAGCTCTGAGTGCCTCTCTGTGTTGATGCCAACATCATGGAAAGTTGGGTTATGTTCTGGTAGAACCCTAATTTTTTGAAACAGACCACAAAGACTATAAAATTTAAAAATGGCTGAACAGGCTTTTGAAGATAAACACCTAGAATTGTGTAACAATGCAAAGCTGGAGATAGAACTCATGATTTTAAAATACTAATGTACTCTTAATAAATTAATGTACTCTTTATGTAAGCATTTTTCTTTTTTAAAATTCCTACTTCAGCTTAGGTCTAACATTTTTCTTTGATGTCACTGTGGCTCTTCTTTTCTATCCTCTCCTCTACCTACTAGGTAAATACTATGAAAGCAAACATTCATAAGCAAATCAAGGTCAAAATACAGCCTGCTGTATTTTTGTCAGCAAATGTGTTTAACTTGCATAAGATCTGCAGTCTTACTGCACTTCACAAGAAAGATTACATTTATAAAAGTCTCAAAACCCTGCTTTTCACTAATAAGAGTGTCCTAAATAACAGCAGTGGACTTGTACCTAAGTTTGAGGTTGAAAAGTGATCACTACACATCTCCAAGATGTTTTACGTATGAAATCCTTGATGCCTGCAGTAAATACAACATACAAATAACACGGAAGCCTTGTATATGGTAGCCTTACCATCAAGTATCTGGTAAAGATGCAGTCCTGCTGGTAAATGCTTGGCAATAGTGAGAATCATGTCTCCTTCCCAAGATTCCAACATCTAATCAGAAAGAATAAATATATACAAAAACTAACAGCAAGCAGTAACTCGCATCACTCAAAGTTACAACTTTGCTGAAAACTGTTACAGCCTGGCTACCAAGCTCACTTTGACATTTAACAAGTCACAGCTATTTATTTCCACGAGGCTAGTAACACAGGCAACAGCCAAGCCTTTAGGACTCAGCCTTTCAGACTAGTCACCAGACAGACAAAAATGAAGTTTCAGCTGGACACTAACCAAAGGTGGTAAGGTACAGGAAAAGCAAACCGTGTTTCCTGACATTAAGTTAGCTTTGATTTAGATCTCTATAAAAAAAAGCATTTTACAAAATGTCATATTCCTTTAACATAGTAGAGAATAAATGCAAAGATACCACATTCAATAGTTAAGGTAAATACTTCTTTTAACTAATTTTCTTTTTTCTTAAACTACTCTGATTATTTCCTTTAAAGGGCAGCTAGCTCCTTGAAAATACAAAGACAAATCTGTCACAAACTGAAATGTTAAGAATAAGCTTGGAGTTTTGCAAAGTGTCAATCCACGCCCATGTACATGCTGCCCAAATATAAATACATAGCTTATGAGAACTTTCAAGTATACATAAAGTTTCTTCAATTTCATGGCTTCTTCAATACTTCAAGAACAGACCTCAAATCAGTGTTTCTTTCTGTATAAACCCATATAGTTTTTAGCCTCCTGAAATTGCATTTACTCTTGAAAATTTCTCACCGAGATGAAAACTGTGGCATAAATAAGCATGTAAATGTTGTAGCTCAAGTGAAAATGAAGTGTTTGAGTTAATTTAATATAGCAAATACCTGGAATACCGATTGTCGAAGGTCTCCTAGCGTTTTTCTTCTATCCATAGTCAAATCCACAACACTCTCTTTCCAAGTAAGGGAAGGATGCAGAGCCCCATTGTGAAATTTGTAACGCGAGCTCAAATGGAGATGTAAATCAATGCCATTGTTTGCCGAGTCACATTCCGCTCTTTGAAAGAATAAAACAATAATAAACTGGTGAATTTAACACCTGACAAATGGCTAGCTTATTTCAGAGATGCTTCTGTGCAGTTGTCCTGGAACTCATACCCTCATGGCTAAATTCACTGTCGTGTTCCCCCTTCCATCAAGGGGTATGCAAAGAAGGTGTTCAAAGATGACAGTGATTTACATGTTGTACAATATAGAGCTAGCGTAGACATTCTCCACATAAGCACTGTAACTGTACGTTCTGTGTGTTTCTATACCTTGCTTCTACCTTTCTAAACAGAATGATGAACTTCACCTTTAGGGATGCGGAGATTGTAGGTTTTTTCAGGCTGTGTTCCAGATCAGTACACTGTTGAAATGCAGAGACAGAAAAACTACAGGGAAACTAAGTCAGGACAGAGACAGCCATGCCTTTTCCTCTTTTATATCTATACCCAGTTCTATTAGCTAAATTTAGCAACAAATACACCATTTAAAAAAAAAATAAAGGAGTGAAATTTGCACAGTACAGAAATATCACACAAGACTTGTGTTTCTTGTGTGCGTCTATATTTTGATAGCTTAACTGTGATTCAGGTCTATCATCAGTTCTGTGTGTTCCCCAACAGAAGGAAAAGTTTCGACCAATCTGAATACCACTAGCTCCTTTCTCCACGTTTCTGGGAAAGGATACCATTTATCTGGTATTTCACTGTAAAACAAGTTATTCCCCCCTTCTCCCAGTGGAGAACTCCCTTTATAACATAATTAAGATAACATATTTCATTCTCCTTCCAGAACTGCACTGATTTTCACCAGAAAATGGTACAATTTTAAACTGTAAGTTTTCCTTGAAATTCTGCAGAACGCCTAGTTATGCCACTAACAGGGAGGCAGGGAACCAGTAGAAGGCTGAATCTGGACATGAAAGTCGTAATCCTCAATTAACTTCTATGACATCGAATCATTTTAGTATCTGTCTCTACCCAATGAGTTTGTTTCATTTTAAAATCACTTCAGAGATCTGCAGATTAAGAATGCTGTTTGAGATTGGTACAGTTACATTAATATACCTCTTTTTTTGCAGCTCAGTATTAGCAGCATTCATTTCATTCAGAAGGTGTTCAGGAATTTGGTACCTTGGATTTCCTCGCGCTGCAACAAATAATATAGGCTAGTTTGGCCTCAGCTGCTTAAAATGTGTTTTGGCAAACAAGAAAAGCGATCAAGATGAGACATTACAGTACGGTAATCATTGAAAATTCAGAGCAATAACGTTGCATCCTTTCGTAAAGAGAGAAAATTAAACTGCAAGATGACACAAAGAACAAACAAGAGCTTTTACTTCTTCCCATCAATTCTTCCCTGAGGGGAACTGATACGCGAGTGCCGTTAGCAACAACTTGTATTTGTTTCAGTAGGAGATGTTCTGCCAGTATTTGTGAAGTGCACTAGGAAAAAAGTTAGCATCAGCTACAGTCAATTAACTGGTCACTACCTCCTTGGAGGTAACCTCCATGTATCTTAGTTAACCCTTTTTTCAAATAAGCACTAAAAAGAGAACTGTATCTTCAAGTCTTGGAAAGGACAGAAAGGCCCAACAGCCTCTGACCTCCAGAAAACAAGCTGTCGATGAAGGAAGCCCCCAGAATATCAAGATGAGCTTTGTGTACCTTCAGGTGGTCTTTTTAACTCAGATTTTCGATAAAACAGCATGTAGGCACTCTCTTTACCCTGAAATTGTTTCTCAATATCCTGCTCCTTGATCGGCTGGACTTTTGAATCATTCAGATCAAACCAATGGCGACCAGCGGAACTGTCCCTTAGCCTTGTAGGTTTTTTTTCTGAATTCCACTGAACGTCATTCTTCTGAGGAGGGCTTCGGAGATCTTGTCCTTGAGAATCTGATTTAAATGGGAGCTTGCATTTCTCCTTCAGACCAACCTTATTTTCATCAGGACTGAACTGAAATACCTGAGGATGATTCTGCAAATACTAAAAGGAAAGCAAGGACAAGATGAAGAAGATATCCAGTTTTAAATATAGCAGACTGCATTAGCTACTTCACCTGATTCATCCTCAAATTGATACACAAACTCCATCGCTTCAAACTTGGTTTTATAACACTTCCTCACGTATTTCCTCAGTTTAGACAGAAAAATGTAATTTTCCTACCACCATTTATCTGCCTGATCTTTTATATACTATTGCTGGCTTTGTTTCTTATGTAACTTCAAACTAGCATGCAAGAAACGGCAAAAGAATTGCTTTCAACATACATGCATCACTAAGAATTCTACCAGACTAACTTCTGAATTTCAAGGATTGCTTGAGACACCGGAGTCCTTTCAAAACACTTCTCACAAGGGCATACTCTCTGTCCCTGGAAAGGTAGCACAGGGGAGATGCTCTGTAGGCAGTGAAAAAGCTTCTGCTTTATGAGACACACAGAGTACCATCCCAACAAGTTTAGCCCTCTAACATTGGTACTTTCTGCTTCCTAGACTCCGTAGGAAGTGCTCTCTTCTGTATTTACCAGACAGACAGGGATCTTGAGCTCAATTCTGGTCTGTTGAGCTGTACCTTACCCAAATTAACGCTACCCATTGTGGCATCTCAAGAACTTAAAACCTACTCACTCAGTTTTGCACAGCTTATCCACTCTGTTCTCTACTTTCATTTTAGCAGCATGCAGATACTTCAAACAAGCTTGGTGCTCAAATTACACAAACCAAAATTGTGGCTCTTGAGGGATGAGGGGGTAGACACCCCCTCCACTCCCCACCCCAAACTACAAAAACCACCTCACTCCCTCAAGAAAAAAAAAAATAAATCTGAATTTCAGTTTTAATCATAATCAAAAACTCATTTGATACTTCAAAAAGCATAAAACAATTTACAACTATTTCAATAAGGCAAGTCCTGCACTGATCAATGTGCTCTTGGTATAGATCCAGCACTTATGAAAACATCAGCTTTGGTGATATTCACAACAGCACTCAAACTTTGAAATGATTAATACTGGGTTGCTCACAACTTGTTTCTATCCCTTCCCTGTCAAAGTCAGAAAAGCATCTACCTCTGCAGGAGACTCACATCCAGATTTCACAACTACATTTAAATAATTACTGTGAAAACTGTGTTGCTAGCTCTATTAAAAAAAACAGTCAGACGTGAATTTTCCACATATCTATAACACAAATGCTTAAGCATTTTCCTTAAAGCATTAGAAAATACAGTAAGCAATTGGACAAACAAGATTTTACTGGAAGTATTAATCTATGAACATGCCCTAATCAACCAAAAAGTGGCATACGTTTTCAAAACCTCATTTCTGTTATGACTGTGAAGAGGTACTGTATTTCTCCTTTAATTCTCATCAGTGATTTTACATTCAAGTGGTAGTAGTGCTGTTGCAGCTTCATCCACAGACACAACATAAGGTTAATTTTTTTATAGGTCAACCATACAGACAGAAAAAAAGATACAAGCTTTCAGGCAGACAATCCCTTGAGAATCTTGTTCGTATTCCCAAGTCTACTAATTTATCTTACAAACCTCTTTTACACATGCTCTATCTTGCTAGTCCAAGGGCCAGTACTTTCAATTATCATCCTACTGACTATTCAATAGGAATATAAACATAAAGTTATCTTAACAGTAAAAAACAAACTAACATACACGCATACTACCTTTCGTAATGCTCCGTATTGTTTTCGGTATTTCTTATTCCAGGACACCCCTGTTTTCTCCAATAGTTTCTGCCCTAACTGATCCACAGGAATTTTAGATTCTTCCTACAGAGAAATTAAGAAGTAGGATAATGAAGGCTACAAGAGATCAATACAAAGAAGACAACTCTGAAGTGCTTAAATCATTCCTGTTTGTTAATAAACCAATGTAACATCACCTTTTGCAACAGCGTCGGTAAGCAACTTAAGAAATACTCAAAAAAGTGCCCTTTTCTGTGTCAAGAGCCACTATTAGTATTAAAGTCAGGTTAAGTTTTATATGCTTCACAGTAAGTTCGGAAGAGTTCTGTACACCTAAACCTGCCCACTCTTGCACACACTAACCCCTTCTTCTAGGTTCCCTAATATCAAAATCAAAGCAATGAATTTCTTACATACCATACCTCTGACAAAATCCCATTTAAGACTGCCAATGGATTTTCTGTTTCTTTGGCATTTTCGGTATCTCGCAAAGCCTTATCTTCAATCAGTCTATCCTCTTCTTCCTGTATAAGAAAAATAAACAAACTCATAAATACTGTTGTTTCACACACAACTAGTGGTTTTCCATTATAGTCTGTACTAACATCGGCATGCACAAATTAGAAGTGTGAAGGAAATTCTGATATTGTCTGTATATTGTCATGCAGATTTTTTTTTTTTTTAAAAAAAAAAAAAAAGGCATTTGCATTAGTTAGAAACAGCTAGCCAGAGTCATCCACTAAAATGACTGTGCTAGTTTTGAGCAAAGATATTAATTCATTTGGGAAAGAAAAAGTGAACCCGGTAACGTTAGATAGCTGAGCAGATCGGAAAGCTAAAATTTGCTAAAATCTTGATAGATATCGTATACTGTGGAAAACTAGCCTTCTCAAGGAGGTAAGAGACCAAATGCTTAACTAAAGTATTAACTAGTTTGGATGTACATTTCATCCACTATCTCTTAATACTTTCCTGAAAAATGCGACATATCAAGCAAGAAGAAAAAACCTTTAGGACTTACTTGTAATTGCCAGTTTCCTAATTCATCCACATCTCTGATATAAACATGATAGTGTCCTCCATAGCAGCCACCTTTATGTATAATAACAGAGAAGAGCTCATACATGTACTCTGAATCATCCATTTCAGTCTTTAAAAAGAAAAACAATAACAACAACAACAACATAGATCAGTAGGTCTTTCAGACAAGGACAGTTTTACACCATCAGCATAGCTTCAGATAATTCTCAGTGGGCAGAGATTGCAATGGCTTTTCAGTGCTGAGGAACACCAGTATGGACTGACACAAATCATGGACCAAGGTACAGGTTTATTAAGCATCCTTTTAAGCGTGATTCTGAACAATATTGGAAATTCAAAACAATAAAATATTGATGCAAATAATAGAATGGCTCAAACTGTTTGTTCATAACCAGGCTTATTTTGTTTAAAAGACTAGAGGAAAAAAAACAAGCAATGCATTTATATACACAAACCAAGTGAAAAAAACCGCAAACACTGAGAAATTTCCAAGCTTGCATTGCAACATTTCAAGAAGAAAAACATCCTTTTCAATAACAGTGTCTCTATTAAGTATATTCTTTATATATTTTAAGGCTCAAAAATTGTCATCAAGCAATGGTATAGCTCAGTTTATAATCAAAATACATATATATGAATGCAACGACAGATTCCTAAGAAAAATGAAATAACTGTAGGTACATAAAACATATATAGCTAAATTTATACATGACATTATCAGACAATGACAATACAAAAATAAATTTCAACTTCCAGGTGATAATCTTTCTTTTAAAGAAACATCAGATTAAGTTTTAGGTAATTATTACATCCTTTCCCTTTGTATAGCTACAAGTTAGAAAGCGGTCTTTTGGAAACAAATTGGAATTCCAAACATTTGGAATTAGGGACAAAGAAGAACGTGACAAAGTTTCTCAAATACCTTGCCCTGACAAAACGCAAAATAAAAGATAACTTGTCCTTGTGATATCCGTTCTCTGCTGAGTATATAGGAACTTTAACAAATACAACAGTACAAACCTGCTCACAAAAAGGCCTCAGATTTATCTGGATGGGGAATGTATAGCAGCTCGTTTCCTTGTATCGTTCACACTTCTCAAAGTCAAAGTTAAATCTCAGGAGAGAAATGGTGAGAAAGGGTGGCAGCTTGCGCAGTTTAGCAGACTGTAAAATGATTTTAAAAAATCGTAAGCACACATTTACAACAGAATAGTGTTTCCACCGGGTTATCGTCAACTCTTTATCTTCCAACAAAACTTCCTAACAACCAGGCAGACATGACCAGAGCCTTCATTTTTAAAATGTCTACCCTGCCAACTATACATCCTAGAAGCAATCAAGATCTTTCCCCTCTATTAAGCCCTACACTTTCCTTGAATGGTGATCACCAGTCCCATACTTTATCCTGCTACAGAAAACGAAGGAGGACATTGCTGAAATTCTAGTCAGTAATTACGTTTCCACAGCCCACGTGTTCTTTGTAAGAGGATTTTCTTGAATTTTATACAAAGAAGCAACTGCTTCAAACTCCTGGGTTTGTGCTTACGTGTGAAGTCAAGCTATATGGCATCTTCCCAGCAACTTTGGTCTCACCCCTTGCACAGCATCTGCCACCAACAATCCCACACAGACCCTGGGAGCCCAGAGAAAAAAGCACAAACACTCAAACTGCTGCCCGACAGCAGGTACTGCAGAAGAGCAACACAGCTTCGTGGTAGCTTTGCCATTCCCAGATGAACAGTGGGATGCTCAGCCTCTGATGCAGGTGTTGAAGCCACCCACCAGAAAAAAAAAAAGCTACAAAGAAAGCTCAAACTACAAATGCAGCCTACACACTTGCTTCTGCTGCCAGGAAAGGACCTCAACTGAGGCTGGGGATATTACTCTTCTGGTCCTTCCCAGTCATCTCCAAACACGGCGTTTGTACATCACCTGAGGTTTATTCCAAGGAACTTTGAGAAGTTTTGTAGTTCCCTGGGGTTGCGTGACCCCAAGTATAGGTCAGGGCTCATATAGGCACAGTGTTTTCAAACGTGGAAGTCAGAAATGATCCTATCTGTAAAATAACTGGGTCTGACAGGTGTATGTTATCCATAAAAAGAGGTCACTCCTGCATATATTTTGTGGCCTGTTGCTGAGCGACTATTGGGCTGCCTCCGAATGCAACAGAAACAGTCTGAAAAATTTCACCAGAATGTATCACAGTGCCATCTTGCTTAATATCTGCCATGCTACTTGAAGAAAAGGGCCTTGACCAAGATCTGTGGGCTACAGTAAATGAGCACAATGTTGTGCCCGAGTGGGATGGGGTAGATGTATCCTGGGAGCCCTTACAGCCAGCCACAGAACAACTAAGCAAGAGTTAAAAGTCTCCCTCATTTATACAGGAGAGGACCTTCAAGGCAGGAAAACCAATATAATCCATTTTAGTAAGGAAGAATATTAATCAAGATCAAACAGCTTGGTGTGTGAGCACATCAGGAACCCCGGAGTGAAGCAAAACCATCTTTTATCACCTCTGAACGTAAGCGTGGATTCAATGGACATGCTTCCGAGCCTTTCCAATATCTCCATCCAACTCTCCATTTGCAGAGCTGTAACAAAGAGCCTCCCAGGAACACACATCTGGTTTAAGAAACATGAAGGTTGTCCATTCACACCCCAGCATTCCCCAGCTATGATTTCTTACCCATATTCGGAGTTCCCACTGTCTTCTTGCATGTATCAGCACATTTGAGAGATAAGCAACTGTTATCTTGCACTCCCTTGAACCCAGCAAAGTTTATCTCAAACAAGCCCTTATAACTAAGCCACGTGAGGCACCGGCAAACGTTCCTGAACTCCTGAGTCACTAAGTAACTTCACTTGTCCTCAGTTTGCCTTTGCACCCACTCCCTTCCACATTAAGTGTGCTGCAAGATTTGGATTGCACTCATCCTGCCGCAGAAGAGAGTCACCACAGTAGCCCAAAAAGCTTTGCTGTTGTGAAGATGGCAGAATACCACTGAGTGCACCAATAGCTATGTTTGTTTCCCCTTTACAAAAACTAATGGGAATAACAGGAAAAAGGAGCAACTTTTTATCGGGAGGGGAAAAAAAAAAAAAAGAAAAAGAAAAAAACAACTTATGACACAGAAGGAAGACTTCTTTGTATCATTCTGGAAAAATGCAACTCAAAGACACGCACCTCTCAAAGCTCTCACTGGGCTGCTCTTCCCTGGCTAAAGGGATGGACGAGAAAACAAATAAAGGGTCTTAAATTTTAATACTATGTTGGGGAAACCAGTCCAAAGCGTCATAACAAACAGGGACAATCTTATCAGCATAACGATGCTGCAGGCTGCACTGACATACAGACAGTAACCAGCATTAACAGCCATGCCACCGTTTAATAAAGCACTCAGGGTCACATACATAGCTCCTGTGGAGGACATTAACAAGTGTCAAGCATCTGAAGCTTTCCCGAGGTGCCCAGGGGTGAAGGCAGGGAACTAGGCACAGTTGGACTTGATGATCTTTGAGGTCTCTTCCAACCATAATGATTCTATGATTCTAGGCAGACAAAGGACTACTCCAGTCTGGATGTCTCTGAGCTCCTGAGGACCACACCCAATAAACACCACAGGCTTAACACCAACAGTTCTCTGTTGAACACTGAGGAGCTCTGATGACTCTGTATAGGAAAGGGTCACTGCATTTGGCTTTGCAAGTAATTAAAAAAAAAACAAAAACCACAAAACCAAACACAACCCAAACCAAACAGTTCTAACCCATAGCTTTAAACTGAATGAGGGTAAATTTAGATTAGATATAACGAAGAAATTCTGCACCATGAGGGTGGTGAAGCAGTGGCACAGGTTGCCCAGAGAAGTTGTGGATGCCCCATCCCTGGGAGTGTTCAAGGCCAGGTTGGATGGGGTTTTGAGCAACCTGGTCTGGTGGAAGGTGTCCCTGCCCATGGCAGGGGGTTGGAACTTTAAGGTCTTTATGATCTTTAAGGTCGCTTCCAACTAAACCATTTTATGATAGCTGAGCACAGATCAAAGCAGTAAATCATTAACAAGAAGATTATGACACAGCAGCACAACTCAACAGATAAACCCTTCGGCTTCCTTCAAAAGCATCTTCACGCTGCAGCCTGAAGGAGATGACTTTCACAGCCCATACTCTGACCACAGGAACATGACTTCGAGGCTTTGCCATGCCTGGATTTTCACTCTCCTCCTGCCTGGCCTCTCAGATGGAGGGAAACTCCTGGTAGTGCCCATGGTTGGAAGCCACTGGCTTAGCATGCAACAACTGGTTGAAAAGCTCACTGAGAGAGGACGCCAAGTGGTGGTAGTTATGCCAGAAGTAAGCTGGCAGATGGGAACGACGCAGACATACACGGTGAAAACATACCCACTGTCTAACACATTAGATGAGCTGGATGGTTCCTTAAATGAATAAATTCTTACTCACTTGAAGGCTCTAGCAATACAGAACATGTTGAAAACACCTTCTAAGGTGTTAACTTACCACTGCAAAACCTCCTCAGCATCACGGAAACAACACAATACCTGGATCAACAGATCCCATTTCCCTGTGCAGATCAACAGTTGTTCATTATTTTTCTCTCCCATTTGGGCTCTTCATGAGAGAATTTCCATGGTTTTCTTCACTACATGAATCTGTTTATTTTTTCTTTATGGTCTAGTTTATCTTTCAGCCTATTCTCTGAAATGCCCAAAGCGAAGCACAGCAGAGGTGTGTGAATGAGGCAATACTCTCCAAACTACATGCCATTCCATTCACCATTGGCTAGATTAAAGACTGCAACAAACTAAGTCAAAGAATGAGTCACACCAGGTTTTCTTGCCACAGTTGCTGGGGTTTAAAAAAACATCAGATTTTGGCATCCTCTTGTTAGATACTGTCTGACTAAAGATATGGATATTTTTTATTTCAGAGTTACAGGGCAGACACAGCAATGTAAACAAAGTTCCCATCTGTTAGCAAACTGAACACTGAGAATCACCAATGCATTACCTTTGAAGCTTCAACAAGTTTATCACAGGCTCCGCACCGATACAAGTTCTCATTTTCAAAGTACTCTTCTTCCACATACATGTTCCACAGGGCCTCCTCCAAGCCAGTAACACCTTTTACTGCCACTGTTAGGTCTAAGAAATCTTCCTATGCAGAAGTACAACCCAAAAAAAAGAAAGGTAGTAAGTGGTGTAAGTTCACAATACTCATCCCATTCACCACAGCAGATGTAAGCATTCATTTTTCTTTCATTGCTGACAAGGCAAAAAAAACCCCATACATCCACAGAAGATAAATTAATTTAAAACCAACGCACTTTTTTTAAATTACAAAGAGCATTAAAGACTGTAAAGATATGTTTTACTGTTGTTACCTCACTGTTAGCACTCTGCTAACTGATCTACTAAAGGCAATGCTTGCCAACTCAGAAGATACAGTAACCATTTTTTTTTTTTTGTAAAAACACAAGTAAGCCACAGCCTGATGTAGGTGGTTTAAAAAATGCCAGTCGAGACTTAACAACAGTGTCATGCATAATTTTCACGTTTTCAAGTCTGCAGCGCACTGACCAATACGCACTACCTAGATTCAACAAGGCCACCAGTGATAGTCAAGAAAGAAGTTATCGTTTTTGGAGTTAAAAAAACCCAACATTTAAAGTATCTTCAACAGACTGAACAGAAAACTATCCAGAAAAATCGTCTGACTTTACCTGTCTCTCACTGATATTCTTGCATTCTTTACAAACAATCTGGTTGACAACAATCCCATGGTACAATCGGTTAATAAGGTCATGACCTGAAGTCCCCACAAGGGAAGTTTCCAAAGCACTGAACAGAATTCGATTTAATTCCTGCACATCATGTTGCCTCATCTCCTGCATGATTAAAAAAAACAAACTTGAAGAAAAAAAAAAGAGTGCCATCTGCTTTGCTTATTGCTTAAAAACAACATATATTAAGTGTGACAAAGACAGCTGCCTCAATGACTACCCATGTACTTACTACCTTGAGTAGTAAATTACTACCTTAATTATTATTTGTTATTCTTAATTTAGTTACGCTCTCTGAGTAGCTACATAAGACACTTTCACTTGGGTAGATTTAGACTAAACTCTAAAATGAGTTACGCAGTTCAATTTAGGTAAGAATCTAAGTATTTGAGGCCAAGAACCCTAATTACTGTTGGAAAAACATTCTTGTAAAATCAAAGGAAAAGCTACTGAAATCATATCTAACGGAACAATTTTCTTCTGTTGCTTGCTGTAAAAAATTGGCACGTACTTCATGTGGAGATACAATAGTATACAACAATACTTTACACAATTCAATGCTATCTGCACAGCTTGAAGTATTTAAAGACATTTCTTAAATGTCAAACTTAAAAAAAAAAATCTTCTCCATTTAGGAGAAAGTTTGTGTCATCGATGGCGATTTGTACCTCATGGCTGTTCCACCCGAAGCTCTCAGTAAGGTCTGTTGTAGATGCAGCCTGCTGGTCCAAGAGCAGAAGCTGGGCAAATAACCGTTGAAGTTGTAATGGAATTATGCGAACCTAGAAATAAAAAACAAAATATACTCAACAGATCAGAAAGAGTCTTCAAGTCAATCATTTAAATAAAAATAATTTAGTACAAAACTTGAAATAAATCACCTCTGTCTATGGATTTCATAACACAGGTTACTCAATTCACACTAAAGCAGCAGTCAGACTTGGTTCCCAAAAAATCTACAGTGCCTCACCTTACTCAGCCAAATACAGTTGTGGAATATATGTTTTGCAATAAAGCAAAACTGTACAGATTAAAATTAAGCCATCACCATAGTAAAAAAGGACAGCTTTCTCTGATATTTGTCATAATACTAAACCTTAAGAACTCAGCTACAAGACATCAGGACAAATAGATTTAACATGTGCTACTCCTTGCTTAGTAAAGGGTTTGGTGGTGGGTGGAATGAGATGGGAAGGAAAACAGTTAATGTCAACAACTTTCATCAGCTACCTGTATTTATCTTGGACTTAAAGAAAAAAAAAACTTTTCAAGCAATCAGTTGTGTCACTTTAACTTGAGAACTGCAGAATGAAATTCTGTAGTCAATTTTAGTATGCACTTTTCAAACAAAGATTAAATTCCAGTTCCATACCACCTTGTGCATGAGTAGGCTGTTAAACCTTCAGAGAGCCTCTGTGTAGTCATCTAGGCTGCACACATTTTACTGGTTTTTGTTGTTGTTGTTGTGTTTTGGTTTGGTTTTTTTTTTCCTCTCCTGGTGACAAAAAAGTTGTGGCACTGTAGCTTCAATTACAGAAGAGAAAAATCTAAAAAAAGGACTGTATGGAATTTGGGCTTGTTCCTGCTCTCCTTGAAGACAAAATGGTCTCTGGTATCGATTTCATCAGAAACAGGCTCAATATCTTACTTCTGAAGCAAAAGTTAACAGCACCGAAAACTTACAACTGTGTGAAAAATCGAGTATCTGGCAACCAAATTGTCTTTCAGTATCAAAGTTAGGCTTTCATTCATTCTCACAGAAGTTTCATATGAAACTATATTCTTCCAAATCAACACTCAGCAGTGACTACTGACAAATTTTACATACCTTGGCATCTGGTTTACTGCTATCATCCAGAGTCCCAAGTTCTTCAGGACCGAGAGAGAACAGCGCCTCTGTAATCATAAAGAAAAATGCCTATTTAAAAAAAAGACAATATTCCCTCTTTAAAGATTTATTGTATTTTAACTGTTAAGCAGTATGATGCTATTCTTTTTGGCAAAATAAGACATTAAACAACATTTCTGAACATCATTCATCCTTGCAACCGGTTCAAGTTATAACAGTAAAGCCGAAGTAAGCATGAAAGTGTTTAGATGGCAAAATATTTTTTCAGGAATTGTAATGGTTGCATTTAAAAAATGAATGACACTTTATAGACAGCAATAACTTCTCTTATTTACACAAACTGTAACTGTCCACCTGTAAGAAACGGTAATGTTTACAACAATACTCACATTTTGTGCAGAAGTGACAATACTGATTTTATAGATCAATAGCTCTGAGTATTCTGTAATAACTTATTTGAAGTGAACCAAAACAAACTGCTCCTGAAAACAATCTCTGCTTGCAGTGTTTCTTTAATAAATAACTAGAAATGCAAGTCACTGTAAAATAGCAATTCCAACACTATTTTAGGAGTATTTTGAACATGTTACCTCTAAATTCAGGTGTGAAAAGCAGAGTCTGTAGAAGGGAATTGAGGTAGCAGGTCCCACCTTGATTTTTGATACCACTTAGGTTGGTGAAATCCCTGGGAGCTGGAGGCTCAGAATCTCTGGGCTTTGATTTCTTCCCTTTTCCACAATGATTGTTTGAAATAAAGGAAAAATCCTCTTCAAATAAGTCGCCAAACATTGTGAAGGCAAAACAAGTCCTTTAAAATACAAAATAATCTATTTACTACAAGAAATGCAATTCAGTCCACCCACTTCTAATCCTCCAAGATGAACCTTTCAGCCCTGACTGAAGAATTTGTTTATAACTTTTTTCATCTTACTCTGTTCATTCTAAAAATGAATGTCAGATCCACACAAAAGTGTGCACTAATGTAATAAAAAAAGGCTGCATCAAAAGCATTTGTATTAGCACAGGTCTGGATAGACTTTTAACTAGAATCAAATACAGCACATGTTAATTTTGCATCAGCAAAAACATGTATAGCAAAATAAACAGGTCCTTCTAAACACCCATAATTAACTAGTGCTCAAGTTGCCCAGTTTCCTGCAGGAAAGGTAAGTAAGGCCTCTCAAACTCATCCAAATCCCTGCACTCTCTCAACAAATCCACGTGCACAATTAATCTGTCTCTAGTATCGGCCAGTTCAGATGTGAAAGAGTGCTACTAACTGTCAAAAATACAGGGGTATTTTATGAAAATATTATCTTTGCTTCCACATGTTTTAGCCAAAAACTCAATGGCAAGTAATTCTTCTTATGGAAAATTTTTCAGTCCTTTTCGGAAGCCTTGCTGTGACCTCTTAGCACATACCAGGACTCTAAAAGCCAGCTCCCTTTTGTTTTGTACTTGTCACCCCATAATTTCATTTGGTACGCTGTAGCTCTTGCATTAGCAGTGAGTAGTCAAGGAGTTATACTGAAGCAGTGAATAATCATTTCCCTATTTACATTCATTCCATGTGCAATTTTACAGATCTTTATCAGACTCCACTCAGACATCTCTTCCAGACAAAAGCTTCCACAAGGATGTATTCAATCCTACGACTGAACTTATCCCCTATCTTCAATTATCTTTACCTACCTTCTCTGAATCCCTTAAACTTCCCCTTTACCTGTTTCTGATGTCAGAGGACCACATCTGCCTACAATGTCCAAGATGCGCGCAAACCACAGCCTTCTGTAGCTAAATAATAATGCTCTGGTTTGTTCTCTTTTTGTACAACTGCTGAGCACTAAAATACTTTTTTTTAAGCAATGTTTATTATTACCCCAAGGTCTCACTCTAAGTTCACTTCAAAGCCCACCATTATATAAGCACTTTACAGAAATACATGTGTATACATATATAACCGTAAACGTGTGATCATCTCTGTCCCATGCTACACCTCTTTGGACTCACCTACAGTGAATATTATCCACTATTGTTTCATTCAGCTAGCTATTAGCATGAAGACTTTAAAGCTTCACTGATGGCACTTGTCTTTACTACAATATATCAGTCGATTTCACAAGAAAAATTCATCAGCTCAGCATTGACTGTTTATTTGATAGTTTATGATATGTTGAACACAGGCCCTAGCGAAAATACAAAGAAACTCCCCCTCACTCCCCTCTGTGCCAGGTGATCTTCTGCTTCCTATCTTTTAGCTAATTATTTACTCAAGCAATAACTTTCTTCTGCTGTGTTAGCTTGATTTCTTTACGAGCTTTCAGTGGTAAATCTTGTTGAATGCCTTTTGAAAACCTGAACATAGTTGAGAGCTTCCCAGTCAACCAACTGGTAGCTTATCAGGCATCTCTTAAAACTCTTTTTATAAAATAGCATTACATTAAGCCCATTTTAGTCCCTCCCACAGCAGAGCAGTTTTTAGGCCAAAGGCTATGCTCAGAGCAGCTGACTATGAAGCAGCGTGGCAGTGCTCGCTCTGCTTGTTCTACCACACTTCTTCAGCACTTCATACAATAGATATCCCCTTATAAACCCCCACAAAATAAAATAACATGGCTGGAGATACTTCTTAATGAACACAGACAGGAAATAAACCATTTTCATCTCTTTGCATTTGGCTTTTCTCCTCTGAATGCAGATCTTATACCTTGACTGCCTGAAAAAAAACAAAGGTGTGCAAAGGTCCCACCTCCCACGCTTCAAGGC
>NW_009630872.1:0-584 GCF_000690535.1 Cariama cristata | reverse complement strand
TTCCAAATTATCTCACAGCCTTCATTCATTTTTCCAGTTAGGTTTGCTGCACTTTAGCATTTAACCAGCCAAAGATTATGACCCTTCCTATTTTCCTCATCTGAATGCACAACAGCTTGCTCCTAATAGGTTTGTTCACCATAAAAAGACTCATATCTAGGAGACAGCAATCATCTTACTGACACAGTCCGCTGTACCCACCCACCACTCCAGAGAAGCACTTCAGCTTTAAGACAGTGCCAAATCCTCCCTCGTTCCTTATTTCTGGATCCTCGAAGTACTGCTGCTAGCAGCTTCCTTTCCTTAAAAATCATACAGTAATACAGATTAAAACAAATCTCTGGATGATGTCTCTGGTCCAACACCCTCACAAAGCAGGGCCATCTCAGAGCACATCACTTATTAGGGCCTTGCCCTGCCAAAGTTGGAATAACTTCATGAAAGGAGATCCCAAAACCCCTCTAAGCCCCTGCCCTATATTCCTTACCTCTTGTGAATACCTCCCACGTTGTAACTTGGGTCTGGCACCTCTCATTCCACCCCAGTGCACCCCCTACAAGAATCAGGCTGCACCCTACGCCCTC